>NC_071389.1:36188141-36476972 GCF_022682495.2 Desmodus rotundus | reverse complement strand
CAGACACTCAAACCAATCAAAAGTCAGGGCATCTTATTCTTGCCCCACCCCATAGGCCTTTCCCATTTTCTCATAGGTGGGACTCGGGGGAGGGGAGGGAGCGTGAAAGGTCCAAACGTGAAAGAAAACGAAGAAGTGTAGGTGAGTGGTCTTGGTTGTGACTGGGACGGCAATAGGACACCTAGACTTCACACTTGAACTCAGGGCAACCTGGATCTCTAACGAGTAGTTGGAGCCTGAGCAAGGCACTTTCCTCTGAGACCCAGCGTCCCTTGCTGTAAATGTGGGGATAGAAAGGCCTAACCTAGCACACCTGTACAGTGCCCGGGACGTAGTGGGTGCGCTGTGAGTTCCCTTACCTTTCCACCCACTTCTGCCTGCTGCGGGCACTTTTACCCTGCCCCTCCCCTAAGCGGAGAGTGGCTCTCTCCTCCACACCGGCGTCACGGATCGTACTGCACGCCTCTTCCCCGGCCCCGAGAGTGAGTTATTTACCTTCCTTTTCCTCGGGATTTCCCTTTCCGCCTCCCGGAAGCAAGGCCAGAGCGGTGGACGCAGTCCTTTGCTCATCGAGCAACACGTGTGTATCAAATGCCCACTGTGTGTCGGGCACTGTGCTGAGCATTGTGTTTGTGTTCGTGAATAAAATAGATGTGCGATGTAGCGCTCACAGTTTAATGGGAGAAACAGACAGCAGGTAACCAAGTGAGCAGTTGCAACGTGCGCACGCGCACACACACTTCCTATCCCTTTCCCCAGTTTTTTTTTTTTTTTTTTCCTCTTCAGCATTTAACACAAATATACTGTATGTTTTCCGTTTTGGTCTCATTTAATGACCATCTTTCACTAGAACGTGAGTTCCATGAGTGCAGGGGTTTCTGTTTCTTCACTGATACATCCCCCCACCTCTCGAACTGTGCCTGACACAGTAAATACATGTTTAATGAATGAACACTAATAGAAGCAAATAGTGTACATGATAGAGAGTGAGAAAGGGGAGGTTCACTGAGGGCCTCTGAGGAGAGGTGACCTTCAACAAGGTCTGAAAGGCGAGGAGAGTCATCCAGGCAGAGCAATGACATGTGTCGAGGCATGGCTTAAAGGCAGTGCCTCCTAGACCACAAGGTGGAGTGGAAGAGAGGCATGAGCCAGTTCTTTAAAATTCATGACTGACCTGGCCAACTTCCCTACCAGTTTCCAAAGTGCCGGGGAAAGTGGGATTAAGAAAAAGAAAGGTAAATTGAAGGCAAAGGCTGAGATGAATAGCCCTCACAATGTATAGCTGCTTACTGACGATGGCGTTCTTTCACTTATCTCACTTCATCTTAAAAAATCAGAGTGAGAAATAGGCATAAAGAGGGGACCAGACCTCATTCCCTCATATACATACCTGACACATAACATGCAGTAAAAGTGGGCCAGGTCGATGCAGCTCCGTGCTGGGCTGCAAGCCCTGTATGGTGGGGCCCGTGTCCTATTTACTTCTCCTGTATCCCAGCACCTAGGTCTGTGCTCGGCCCCCAGACCTTATTTGTAAACTGAATGAGCACTCACCGCTCGCTGGAGCCTTTCAAATGCCATGCTTCGTGATAGAATACAACCCTCAAGGGGAGTCCCAGCCTGCTAAGCCTTCATGAAATCATAGAACCAGCAGTAGAACCAATTTTCCCAAGCCAAGCCCTTCCATAAGAGATAGATTTATTGCATACAGAGGGAGGGCCCTTCTAAAACCTATGATACTGATAAGAAAGTTTGGACAGGTTCTGATTAGGAAGAGTCTTGGGCATCAGGCAAGAAGATTGAATTTGGTCCAGTAGGCAATGGGCAGCTGTTAGAAGTTGCTAAGCAGGGCACTGGTGTGGCAAGTGCAGAGTAGCTACCATCGCAGCTGGTGGCAAGTGCACCGGTGGGTGGTGTAGAGAGAGTAGAAGTGCATCCTTTGGGCCCATGGGAAGCTGCAGTATAAATGGATGTGGGAAGCAGTAAAAGTGGAAAAAGCCTTAATGATTAGGATTCCTGGGAAGTCATTGATAACCAAGAAATGGGACTTCCTCGTCCTCTGGCCAACATGGTGGTTCTACCTCTGCCCTTCCACAGACTTGGCCCACACCTTGATCCTAGCACTTTATGCACAAATGAAATTAGTGCCATTGGGAGACTTTGGGGTGCCCAAAAAATTCAGTGACAGTTTGGCTAGTTGGACCCCTGTTCTGGGCCAGCCCGGTGGCCGGGCACTGAGAATCAGAGATGAAGACACCCTCTTCCCTGCCCCCAGAAGCAAGAAAGCTGGTGAGAAAGCACCAGCCTAGAGACATAAGAGACCCAGGCGTGCATTACTCACCTCACTACCTCTGGCTTCCTGACCTGGGCCTCAGTGTTCTGCGAAGTGAGGAAGAACCTGAACTGAGGGAAGCAGTGCAAAGCGCTTGGCTTGGACTCTGGCTCCGCCGGTGGCATCTATTCTTATAATGGTTATCGTCTGTTTAGCCGATGACTCTCCAGTCAGGAGACTCCTCCAGAGCAGAGACAAGTGTCACTCACCTCTGCATCCATCCCAGCTCCTCGCTCAGCAGCCCCTCTTAGTACGTGTCTATGGCAGGAATGAATGGGAGGGAATCAAAGCCTGGAGCTCTTAGAGGAGCTGCATTTTAGAGAAATGACATTAACGTCAAATAACGTTCTGTGCATGAGACTTCCCCTCAGTTTGCTTCTCAGGCCAGAGGGAGAGAACACTTTGATTTGCCTGTGGAACTCTTTAAAAACTTATTTTTTTAAAGGTTTTATTTATTTATTTTTAGAGGGAGGGGAAGGGAAGGAGTAAGAGAGGGAAAGAAACATCAATGTGCGATTGGTTGCCTCTCACACACCCCATACTGGGGACCCAGTCCACAACCCAGGCTTGTGCCTGATGGAATCCCACTGGTGACTTTTCAGGTCGCAGGCTGGCGCTCAATCTGCTGAATCACACCAGCCAGGACACCTATGAAATTTGAAATGAATAGTTTGCTAATAGGTGAGATGATCAAAGCTATTTCTATGTAAACTGTAGAGTTCTACATATAAATAGGGATGACCTTGATCAATCCCAAACTACTCTTACAGAAAGATCTCTAGCCCTGGCTGGATATGTTGTAGAGATAAATGAGATGCAGCAATCTGGTGGGTGATTCACCAACAGTGCTGAGTGAAAGAAACGACACGATTCTGTGTAGGTAAGGACATCATTCATATGGCTTGTAAAGGTAAAAACTGAGCAGAGCTGAACCGTAGTGGTCAGGGCTGCAAACAAAGGGGACAAAATTAGGGGAAGTGGGGGAGCGATTACATCAAAAGTCAAGATGCTGATTACAGGGGTGGGGGTTGTGATCAGGAAGGGACACGCACAGGTGACTTCTGGGATGCTGGCAAAGTTCTTTTTACTTGACTGAGTGCTGGTTACAAAGCTGTTCTTTGATAACATTTAAATTTTTTAATGATTATTAAGTTACACATAAATGTTTTAGTTCATCATTTAAAATGTATTTTAAATTTATTTATTTTTAAAAAATTTTATTTATGTTTAGAGAGATGGGAAGGGGGGGAGAAAGAGAGGGACAGAAACATCCATGTGTGGTTGCCTCTTGCACATTCCCCACTGGGGACCCGGCCCACAACCCAGGGATGTGCCCTGACTGGGAATTGAACCGGTTACCCTTGGTTCGCAGGCTGGCACTCAATCTACTGAGCCACACCAACCAGTGGCATCATTTAAAATATTTTAAAAATTCAACTAGATTTCCTTGTAAATTGCTTAATCCAGTACTCAGAACACAGGAAAAGGCCAGGAAACCTTGGTTGCCAGTTCTAATTGTTATGTCCTATTTGCCTGCCCCCCCTGCCAGGCACCAGAGTCCAGGGTGATTCATCCCTGTCTTCTGTGTTCACAGAGAACACGGCTCCTGCAGGTCTCAGGAGGGTGGGAGCAGTAAAGGTGACCAGAATGTAACACATGTTTTCCCTCTCCCAGACTGGCAAGGGACCGGGGCCTGGGCCCATGACCTCACAGAGCCAGGCCAGCTCTGGGAAGAGCACTAGTCCCTCCCAGGCTCCTGAGCCCTCTGATGATGGATGAAAGGGAGGAAGACGATGATGAGGAAGCCTGGCTACAGCTTCGGCCTGTGGAGCCCTTGCCGTCCCAGTGCTGTGGCAGTGGCTGCTCGCCCTGTGTGTTCGACCTCTATAACCAAGACCTGGCAAGGTGGGAGGCAGCCCGAGCCAGAAAGGACAGAAGCCTGCTAAGAGGGAAGGAGTCACAGGTAAGGGAGAGCTGCTCCTCAGACAAGAGGGCCGGGGTGGCAGCATCTATCTGGCCTTGACCCTGCACAGTGTACCTGCTTGGGGAAGCTTTCTCTGACTCTGTACAGCAGAGAAAAGAGAGTGTGCTCAGTGGAAGCAGACAGAAAAGCCTGGCCATGAGTTGGGTATGGACATCTTACAGAAGAAAGAGATCCAGGAGTTACGGCATTCAGAGAAGACTTCCTGGAGGAGGTGCAGTTGGGGTGGAATGTTAAGGGCAGTGGGCTAAGGCCTAGAAGACATGAATTTGAGTCCCTGCTCATGATGTGACCTTGGACAAGTAAATCACTACCATCAAGGCCTCACATGTAAAATACGGATATTAGATTAGATCATCTTTAAGGCCTCATCAATTTCTAAATTTTGCAAATATGAATTTTAGCAGGTTTGAAAGATGGGTAGGTTGTTTGTACATTAGAGATGAGTGTTCTATACAGAGGACCCAGCTCAAGCAAATAAAGGCCCACATGTAGGAGGCAGCAGGGTGTTCTGGGGAGAATGGAGAAGAGCCTGGCATCTGAGCATGGAAGGTAAAATGAGGTCTGAGGGTCACCCACAGGTCCCGTGAGTGTCCAGCTAATAAGCCCACACTTTATCCTGGGGCTGAGGGGGAGCCATGGAAGTGTTCAGAGCACGGCGATCACAGCGTAAATTGCCTTGGCATCGTTAGATCAGAGTGTGGAAGGGACGTAAGGCGGGACTAGTCTCCACTGTAACAGAAAACTTATCGGCTGGGGTAGTGTCTCCTTGGGGAAAGTGGGGAGGTGCTTGTGGATGCTTGCATGTCTCTTGAGCCCCAGCATGTAGCTGTTGGATATTTTCCTGTTGCAGAGCTGCCCCTCCGAACTGAGCCCAGAGACGTTCCTGGCCTTCCGTATCAGTGCCATGGAAAAACTCACTGAAGACACCTACCGTGTCCAGTTTGCCCTACCCGGGAATAGCCAGCTCGGCCTGTGGCCTGGCCAGCACCTCATCCTACGGTACACGCAGGTAGTGGGAGGGTCAGTGCTGTGCAGCCCTGCTTTGCCCCTTGCCAGCTGTGCGGTTTGGGCAACTGCTCAACTCCCCACTAGTCATCTTCAAAATAGATATAGTAATACATGACTCAGAGGATTCTTGGGAATGAACCAGAGAATGCGTTTTTCATAATAAACTATAAGAGCAAGCACTTTTATAGCACATACTCTCCAAGGCACAGTTCTGTTTGCTGGTACATATGAACTCATGTCTTTCTCACAAAATCTGGTGTGGTAGGTGCTGTTATACCTGAGAAGAAACTAAAGTCGTAGAGGTTCAGTAACTTGCCTCAGGTCACACAGTTAGGAAATGTCGGAGCCAGGGTTTGAAGGCAGGCAGTGTGGCTCTAGAGCCTGTGCTATGGACCTAGTGTGGGTAGTACCAGTGGATAGAAAGAACACTGTCATTGAGAATAAGGGACTTGCCCAAAGCACACAGCTAGTAATCATGGAGCCAGGGTTCAAACTCAGACAGCCCAGCTCCTGAGTTACACTCTCAGCCACTCCTCTGAAGTTCCTTCTTCCTCCCAGCCTGCTTGTGTACTCTCCCTCCTGCCTCAGTCCCCACCTTTACCTGCCCAGGGACAAGACCCTTTGGGACCTCCTGATGGAGTCCTCTGCCAGGCGTTTGACTCTGAGTAGGAGGCTCAGTAGAGAGATCTGAGCTACGGACGTGGATATGGGCATCATTAGCGTATACCTAGACAGCATTTGGGAGCGTGTGGCGTGGAAAGAGGGAAGGGCAGGGAACCCAACCCTGTCTACTCTAGCATTTATGGTTTTGGCAAGAGGAGGAGGAGCCAGCAGAGGAGACAGAAGGTGCCGCCAGAGGATGAGGAAAACCAGGAGAGAGCTTATTACTGATCACACTCTGGCCCCTTGCCTTGCACTGACCCCCACTATTTGTGCCCAGTTTGTTCTGGCCTGTGGCCTGGCCTTCATCCTTAAAGCTCACTGTTCCAATGGATAGGAGGGGCCACAGGGTAGGTCACAGCCCCTTGCAACCAACCATCTACAAATCAGGACCTCCCTCCCTCCTCTCCACCCTTCTCGCCTCTCAAGTGACATTCCTAACACATGCAGCTAACTATGTCACTCCCTGTTCCAACACCTTCTGGTGCTCCCTAACGCCTCCCCAAAGACACCCTAGCCCAGCCTCCCAGCTTCCTTCCCACCAAGTTCTCCCTCCCCCTGCTGCATATTTACCCCTTGTTCTAGCCTCATGGATCCACCCAGCAGTTCCTGCCCTACATTATCCTACCTCAGCTTCTGCCCCACTGTTCCCCTGCTGGAATTACCTCCCTTCCTGTCCCCATTCTCACCTGCCAGTGGCCTGCTCATCCTTTAAACCCCAGCTCCAGGAGGCCTCCGGGGTTCCCGGGGCCCCCAGAGAGAGTGGTTGCTCCCTCTACAGCGTGCCACTTTAGCCTCTGTCGCAGAAAATGTCACTGTCCTCTTTGCATCCAAGTCATGTCATGTGTTCTATTTATTTTCCCATTTGTTCCACAAGCATTCATTGAATATTTCTGTTCAGCTTCCCTGCTTTTGATGCATTAGGACAGGGCCTTTTTAAAAGTATTTTCAAACATTGTAGGAATTGAGAGAGGAGTGCTTAGGTGCTTCTGGAAAGCCCTGAGGAGTAGTGGTAACTTGGCCCCGCAGTCAGACAGGGCTACGTGTGAATTGTAGCTGTGTGACCTTGGGCAAGTGGCTTTCCTTCTCGAAGCCTTGCTTTTTCATTTGGGTCATTATTTGAAATCAGTAAGATAACGCGTACGAAATGCTTGCTGTGTAGTAGGCAGTTAAGACAACTAGGCTGCTCTCGGCCAGGATGATCGTCCTGCCCCCTTGTGACAACATTACAGTGAGGATTCGTGCATGGGACCAGGCTCGGACTAGGGCACCTTTGAGGACCCTTCCAATTCTATGGGCACCTTTGAGGACCCTTCCAGTTCTATGGTCGAGAAGAGGTCAGGAAAAAAACCGCAGTGATAGCCTAACAACAGTTACTTCATTGGTGTACTTCTTCTTTTTTTTTTTTTTTATAAGATTTTATTTATTTTTAGAGAGGGGCAGGGAGAGAGGAAGAGAGGAAGAGAAACATCAATGTGTGCTTGTCTCTCATGCACCCCCTACTGGGGACATAGCCCACAGCCCAGGCATGTGCCCTGTCTGGGAATCGAACTGGCGACCATTTGGTTCTCAGGCCTGTGCTTAATCCACTGAGCCACACCAGCCAGGCCATCAGTGTACTTCTTGAAGCACTTTCCTTCTGTAATCCCTGTGGAACTACACAACAGGGGCAAAGATGGCTGGCCCCATCTCACAGAAGGCGGAGCTAAGGGGCTGATGACCTGCCCAGGGGCTCACAGCTAGCACATGGCGGGGGGAGCCTCAGTGCTTTTTTCCTGCACCATCTTGCTTGCCCCTCAGTGAGGACCACTGGGGATGACCCCACCCTACCTTCACCTTCACCAGCCTGGCGAGTAGATACTTATACAGGTTTATTGAATGACTGAGTGCTTCTCTTTCCCAGAGGGATAGTAGATGGCTTAGAAATTCAGAGAGCCTATACGCCCATCAGCCCTGCCAACGCAAAAGGATACTTTGAAGTTTTAATCAAGGTGAGCTGAAGCTCTAAGGGCCCCATGGGTTCCCGTAGAAGGAGGCTGGCTTGAAGGAACAGTGGGGACAGTGAAGAAAGCCTTCTCCCATCTCCTTTCCTGGTGAAGGGGTTCTGCCTGACCACCAGCAGAGGGCTTATTCCTGACAGATTTTATGGAAATGAGGCTCAGACTGAGAAAGTTAAAGCTGCCCCTTCCCATTTTCTTGCCAATTGATGGAGACTGAGTGCAGAGCCAGGGGGATGGGAGGCCCAAGCTGCCCGGTACCTATTGTGTAGTAGGCATGGGGGTCCAGATGCAACTGACATGTGCCTGTCCTCAGAGGAGCAGCCCGGACAGTCCAGTGTGACAGACACCAGGACAGGGGCTCCCAGCTCGGCGTGCTGCAGCCGTGAGACAGTAGGCTGGGCCCCCTAGCAGAAATGAGGGGTTGAGCGGTATGTTGGGGTGAAGGAGTAGGAACCAGAGGGGAGATGTGGGAAGGAAGCTCTCCATGCTGGGAACAGCATGTAGGGTGGTAAAGGAGGCATGACTGGGGAGCTGTCTATCATTTGTCCTGGATCAGCAGGGGGCGTGGAGGACCTTATGGTCCAACCTAACCTGAGATCACCTCTTGGGAACGTGGGCAGGGGCCAGGGCACTTGAGCTGGGCCTTAAAGGCAGAGCAGAAATTGGCAGTGGCAAGGAATGGCATCCAGGCCAAGGGGGTGAATAAGCAAAGGCAGGGAGGGGTGAAACAGAACAGGGTCTCATGGGAACTATTCCCAGTCTTAATGGCAGGGGAAAGGGGCTCGTGGAGGCAGCCAAGTGGTGAGGAATTTGGCAGAAATGAGATGAACAAAGTGGGTTGGATACAAAAGACCCCAGAGACCCAAAGAATAGGCACTGAACATGTAAGAAGTCACGAAGGTCCAATTATGTGGAAAAGATAAATAGGTGGAACAGCACGGAATTGCTGCTACTCTAATAGTCGACTTACAGAAAGAGCAGTTTCATGTGGGTTAACCTAATATATGGCTCTAGATCATCATTTCCCAAATGGAATCCTAGGGAACACCAGTGTTCGAGAGTAGCTTTCACATCCTTTTATCTCCCTTGTAGGACAGGAATTATTATCCCTATTTCACTGATCCCCAGGAGAGCCCAAAGCTCCACAGCTAGTGAGAAGGATGGCTGGCGGCGAGCCCTGGCCTTCTGATGGCGAGCCCCAGCACCGGCTCTGGCTTCTGCCTTCAGAGCCCGAGTGTTACTCCCTCACACGTAACCTTGGATGGAATCCCTTCTCCACACAACTGTTTGTCTGGGAGATTCCACAAATCCTCTCCAAATGGCCTGTTTCCCCAGGCTGCTTGTCTGAGTCTGTTTCTGTTGAAAGGATAAGCCTGGAGACAGTGTTCTCCCAGCTGCAAGGCTGACTTTCTCCTTTGCTTACCAGAAAGCCTCTCTTAGAGGGATGCGCAATTATCCCTAAGCCGCTGGCTAGAAAGAGCTGGAAAAGATTGCAAACTGGGAAGGTAGATGGGTTTTTTTAAGTTTACCCTTTCTGGTACACGGGAAGTAGGAACTGCCATTTCTCAGGCACTGTCTGGGCACCAGACACGGCTTCTGGCTTTTTATTTCCCTAACCACCCTACAGAGTAGATCGTGTTATCCCATTTCACAGATGAAGAAGCTGATGCTCAGAGATGATGTCATTGTCCCAAGGCCCCTTAAGTAACATAATTCCGAGTGGAAGAACAGAAGTTCAGTGTCAGTCCTCTTTAACAAGCGTGTGTTGAGCAGTCTCTGTGTGGGCTGTGCCTCCCTGAGACCACGCCAGACAACACTGGGTGTGCTCTGAGACACGGCCTCCAGCAAGTTAGGAGAACGGTAGACTCCCTCCCAGACCTCTTCCCAGTGACCGAGGACTTCCCTTGCTTTATGCATATGGTGTCCAAGGAAGTCAGGGGTGGTACTGGAGGTGGCTATGGGCGCTTAAAAGCATGTCTGATGACCAAAGCCCAGTCTGGTTATAATCTCATTCCAAACACCCTTCCAGTCCTGTTACCCAGTGCTTCCCTCTCACCGATCCTGCTGTGACCCCTTGCTGTTCCCAGCACATGACCTGGGCTGTTCCACCCTTGACCATACCACACCTGATGCCCAGAATCCTCTCTGCCCTCCTGCTCCTGTTCATTCCCAGTGAGTTTGATCTTACCTGCTCTTCAAGGTCCAGCTCAAATGCTTCCTCCTCCAGGAAGCTATCCTTGATCCTGCTCCGTTGGAAGTGCCTGCACATCCTTAGTGTTCTCCCAGCACCTTATCCTTCTCATGGGGTATTAGGGTGTCTCTTCTTTGTGTATATCCGAGACTTAGGTACCTTCTAGATTGTGAGCTCCTTAAAGGCAGGGCCTGAATCTGGTCAATTGATTGATTAATTGATTCATTCATTCAAATATTTATCAATTCCTTTCCATGGCACTGACTGCCTTCTTGGAGCTTCAGGCCCAGCTGTCTCCCCTGCAGCCTCAGCAGGGTGCATGCCATGGAGTGGGCAGGCCCCCAGGAAATGTAGACTGCCTTCCCCCCATGGAGGAGTCTCCTTCACATCCTTCATGTTTTTTGTCCAGCCAGGAGACAGTGTAAGGTAATGCAGGGATTGCAGATAAGTAAGTGGTCTACGAACTTTAGAAGGAGCATTCACTCCCCAGTTTACCACAGTCCCTACCCTTCCCCGCTGTCCTCTTATACTGAGACTGCTTGTTGTCATTAGTCATCTCATACCCAGTTCTTCACTCATTTGGGGTACCCGTATGGGCCCTTGGTTATTTGAGTTTGAGACTTCTGTAGTCAGGGCTGGAGGTCCTATGGGTTCTCATCCCAGCCTCACCATTTCTCTTCCATGTAAGCTTCTGAGCCTCATCTGAAAGTTGGGAACGACAGTACCAATTTTGTGGGATGAGGAGGAGGATTAAATGAGATAACACATGTAAAGTACTTAGCATTGTGGAAAGGGATGCTGTGGTTTGTATTCGCAGCATGTGCCTGTGCCACTGAGGTCTCCCTGGGTTTGCTCCTAGTGCTACCAGACTGGGCTGATGTCCCGGTATGTTGAGTCCTGGAGAGCAGGAGTCACGGCTTTCTGGCGAGGACCTTTTGGAGGCTTCTTCTATAAACCAAACCAGGTCAGTGCCAGCACCCTGAGTCCTCAGGGGACCCCTCCCAGCTGAGCCTCCAGGACTGCAGCTTCAGGTTTTGGGTTGTAGAGTCTCACTGTACCATTCTTCCTGAAGCCACACCCAAGCCTGGGAGTAACCTTGGGGTGGGACATGGGAGGAGGTGGAATAGGCACTAAGACACAAAATTGTTTGCCCATGCCCCAGAAATATCCGTGACTGCCGTTGCTTAGAAAATTCAGACTCATGCACTTGGTATTTGAAGCCCCATCCCATCTTACCCTCAGATGTCTTTCCAGTTCCAAGACTATAGAGACTGCCCCTAAATATGTCCCATGGCTCACCACTTGGGAGGCGGCTGCCTCCCAGCCTGGAATGCTCTTCTCCTTATCCTCACGCTGTGTTCAGAGCCTTCCCTGATGTTCCCAGGAAGAATTAGCAATTTCTCATCAGTTGGCGTGGTTCTTATTAGTTGGAGAGCAGTTTGGCAGTATGAAGAGGCTTAAAAATTTTTAACCCAGTAACTGCACTTTTGGAAGCCTGTCCTGTGGAAGCAATCCGAAACGCTGACTTCTGCACGCGTTCGTCGCCGCTCCGTTTGTAATAGCAGGGGATTGGAGATGACCAAGTGGTCAGTGACAGGGGCGCAGACACACGCCCTGGGTTACAAGTACTTAAAAGAATATTATCTTGGATTTTAAAATTATGTTAATAAATGATATGTGCTTATGTTATAAGATCAAGGGACAGACGCTAGTACAAAACTGAGTATACAACAGGCGGAGAAACTGAGTGAAAGTGCACAGGAAGGTATGAACAGGAAATGCAGGAAGCGATAGCAGCTCTGGGTGGTGAAGTAATGGGTGGTTTTTATTTTCTTCATTATACTTTCCAAGTTATCCACAATGAGCACTTATTACCTTTATAATTAAGAAAAAGCAAAACAAAGACAAATGGAAAAGAATGAATCATCCCTCTCCATTCTTTTTGTTTAATTTAAAAATGGCTTTTATTGTTTTTTCCCTTATTACAAATGCAGTACATGTTCATTCCCCCCAAACCCAGCAGATACAGAGAGGCAACAGTGAGGAATAAAGAACTCCTGCAGGCCATCTCCCCAGGCACATCAGTCTCTCTACCTCGGCATGTGCCCTTCCAAGCCCTCTTCCGTACAGGGCTGTTTGTACCCGTGTGCACACACATGTCTGTATAGTAATATCAGACATGTATGTGGCTCCGGTTTTAATACTTACTGTGTAGTAACTCATTTAATCCCCCCCACTGCTCCTAGGTGCTGCTACCCTCATTTTCCAGATATGGGGGTGTACGTATATTAATACTCTTCTACAGTGTTCCCCCAGGACTCACCATGCTCAGCCTTGCGTGTTAGCTGAGCATGTCCCTGTGTCCCTGGGCCCTTGAGGGCAGGGACTAGGGATTTTCATTTCCTCCCAACCTTGAGGTACACCTGGTGAAGGCTGTCTTGACCACCTTCTCCGGGTGGGGCCTCTCCACACCTTGTGGCTGCTCCTGTGCACCCGCAGAACACTGCTGGGGAGCCCCTGCAGTAGGGCCCAGCAGTGAGGAAGGACAGAGGGGGTCTTGCACGCTGACACTTGGACCCTGAACTGGCAGCTATCTTGGCTCTGCTCCTCTCAGGAGGCTGGGGTGCACCAGGCCTGTCCCCAGCCCTGTCTTGCTGCTCTGTACTTGTCTTCACTGCAGGTGGGCATCGAGTCAGCCCAGACACCGGCACATTAGCATCTGTCTATGCGCTCTTCTGCCCAGGGCCAGGCCCAGGGTGGGCCTGGAGGCCCAAGACGGGTCAGACAAGACCCCTGTCCTCCAGAAGCTCACGGTCTGATGGGCAGACAGACACACAGACAGATGTCAACAACACAGCATGGCCAGTGTAGTGAGGCAGGGTGCACTGAGGGCTGTAGGGAAACAAGGAAAGACCCTTCACCTGTCCCTGGTTCAGGGAAGCCTTCCCAGGGGAGACCCTGAGCAGCAGTGGGAGGAGGAGGAGCAGGCTAGAGACAGGGCAGTAAGTGAGCAGGGACACAGGGCTGGGTGGCATGGCTGGCAGTAGGGGCTCAGAAAGGGGATGGAATCTAATTGTTAAGCCCCAGGCCTCACCAGGCACTTTATGTCGCCTCTTTTACTCCCCATGACAGTTCTGAGGCAGGTGCCATTCTGGGGAGGTGCTGCTGTTGTTATTATTTATTACTTATTACTTATTAATTATTACTACTTTACCAAGGAAGAAACCAAGGCTCAGACAGGAGAAAGCATTTGCCCAGAGTGCGTGGCTGGGGGTTTATACCCAGACCTGTATGACTCCTGGCCCCCCAGGAGGTAGTTCAAGCAGTGGTGTGTGTTGGGGCTGTCAGTGAAGCTAGTGAAAACCTGGACTGCGTTCACAGAGGCCTGGTCTCTGGAGCGAGGGAGGTGAATACTGCACTGCACGGGTCAGGCACTAACCTTTAAGGCACTGACGGTAAAGCAGACTGCCTTTCTTTAAGAGGCCTAGAGCCAGGAAATGGGCTCGGCGAGGAGGGGCTGATGGAACTGAGACTGCTTAGGGTGGAAACTCACTTATTACATGGCTCTTCTGTGGTAGGTGCTTAAGTATTTATTTGGTCTATAGAGTGGAGCAGTCTCAGGGTTCCAAGCTAGCGCCCTCAGATGTCTACAGGGCTGCCCTGGGGCAGAGGAAGCAGCCCAGAGAGCAGACCTGGGGTAGGGGCAGTGGGGTAAGAGCAGGTTTGAGCTCAGCGTGAGGTGGGAAGACCTCCCTGGCAAGGGAGTCAGTCCATAGTAGAGCAAACTGACTTGAGAGGTAGTGGCCTGCCTGTCAGTAGAAGTGTGTACGAGTCCTATGGGGATGCTTTAGAAGGAGAACAAACCACTTGCAGGATGGGCCACACCCTTATCCTCCCTTTCAGCCCCCAGATTCCATGATGTCTGTTACAGAGACCTCACAAATTATAGACTTGAACAAGCAAATGGTTTCCTGGGGGAGGCAGAGGGGGAAACTCAGATGGATGGACACGGGAGGGGCAGTGCTGTCTGGTTTTAGCAAGCCCAAGAAAAGGCCCCATAGTGGGTGGGTGTGTGGGCGAGACCACTCCCAGCCCACACTGTCACATACCCACTCTGTTCCCCAGCACGGTGAGCTGCTCATGCTGGCTGCGGGCACCGGCCTGGCCCCCATGGTACCCATCCTGCACAGCATCACGGACAATGCAGATGATGAGACCTTTGTCACCCTGGTCAGCTGCTTCAAGACCTTTGAGGGCATCTACCTGAAAACCTTTCTAGAGGAGCAGGCCCGTTTTTGGAATATCCGCACCTTCTTTGTACTCAGCCAGGTAAGCCCAGGGAGAGGACTTCCTTCCCTGGTTGAGACTCTGCGGTCCCCTGCACCTGTCCTGAGCACGTGCTGTGGCCTCTGTGCCCCGTGCTGTGATAACAGCCCTGCCGCTGGTGGGATCCCCGCCACGTGCCTGGCAGGGCAGGCAGGTACAGTCATGTTCCTTATGCAGGTGAGGAGACACGCTCAGGACGGTGACGGTACCAGCCAAGGGCCATGCTGCTAGATGGGGCAGAGCCTAGATTTAGCCTGGGGCTGTCTGACTCCAGAGCTCCAGCTCTCACCCATCATGCTTTGCTGCCCACCATCCGCCCCCTGGCATCGTCAGTGGGGGGCCTGGTTGCGGAGTCAGTGGGCCAGGCCACGGAGTCCTCCTTGAGGCAGGGCCACCTGTCTGGATCACCACACTCTCCTCAGGGCTCAGCACAGTGCCAGGTGCAGAGTAGGCACCCCTCCACCCACTGCTGGGGGAGGAAAGTGGGTCCGACTTCGCTGCACTCAGAAGAGTTCCTGCCACATCACTTTGCCCTGCCTGGGAAGAAAGCTGCTTCCAGCTCTCCAGGCTACAGACTCTCTAGGCCAGGGGTGCCAAACTCATTTTCACTGGGGGCCACATCAGCCTCGTGGTTGCCTTCAAAGGGCTGGATGTAATTTTAGGACTGTATAAATGTCACTACTCCTTAACTGTTAAGCAAGAGCTCGGTGCTGCCGCTGGGTAGAAACAAGGTGGAGGGCCTTGTGTTTGCCTCCTGTGCTCTGGGTGACCCAACCCCTCTTACCTCTGAGTCCTCGTCCCCTCATTCACTCGGACCTTCACTCGCCTCCCCTCCGGACCATAGCATGGGGACCGTCATGCCCCTTATCACCAACTTGGCTCTCAGCTCTCTCTGTTCACCTGCCTTCCCCTGGCTGCATCTCCTGGTTTGGGGTACCCTGCTGGCGCCTCCCTCCATTCTCTGTCACTCAGGGTCCACCTGCTCCCTGCCCTCCAGGTACTCACCTGTATGTCAGAAGACAGCCACAGGGGTTGCTGATAACAGCCCCCTTCAGAGCACTTTGTGCCTAGTGCTGTGCTAAGCATTTGTGTGTTGACTCATGCAACCCCACACCACAATCTTAGGAGGTTTGTACTGCCATCACGCCTACTGTACAGATGTGGAAACTGAGGCACAGAGAGATTTAAGAACCTTGCCCAAAGTAACACAGCAGGTTGGTGGAGAGCTGGGTGTGAACCCTGGTGGTCCTACTCCAGAGGCCCTGCTGTTACTGCCCATCAGTATAAGACAGCACAGGGATGGGTGCTGCTGAGGGTGTTCACGATGCTGCAGCAAGCAGGGAGGGCTTCACAGAGGAGGTGGCCTCTGAGCCTAGGCTTGTAGGTAGAGTGAAAGTTCACCAGTCATAGGGCCTGCAGCCCTGGGCTGGGGCTTGCATGATGCCTGTGCCCTGGGATGTGGTAGGCGAGTGGGCTGGCCATCAATGGCAGGGGCGATGGAGTGAGAGGCACTCCTGCCTGTCCACACTCCCTCCACTCAGGATGCTCCCTCTGCTGTCTGGCACCAGTGACTGCTTGAATCTTCAAGCGTCCCCCTGCTCCAGCCACCCCACATTGATTTGTCCTTCATCCTACTGCTGGAAGGACCATGCCACAGCCCGGCCCTGCTTGCAGCCCTTCCCTGGCTCCCTGCTGCTGTCAGGACGGAGCCCAAGCCTGCAGGGCCATGCCAGTCCTGTGCACCCTCCCTCCCTCCCTGCGCTGTGTTCTGGTGTCACTGGTCTGCCTGTGGGTGCGGTGCTGGTGCTTTCCCCGACTGCCTGGCCTTTGCTCAGCAGCGTCCCCCTGGCCAGGAGCACTCTCCCCCACTTCTTCACCCAACACTGACTCCTCGCCACACCTCTCTTCTGGGGTGTAACTCCATTCCCAGCGCCTTCCCTGAGCCCCTGGGCTGGTGTCGGGGAGTCTGCACTCAACAGTGCCCACCCTGGTGCACCATCACTGCTCACCAGTCCCCACCCCACCTGAGCCGTTGCCAGACCCAGCTCATCTCTGGGTGTGCAGTGGAGGTGGGCTGAGCTGGACCGAACTGCCCGAGGGAGTTGGGCAGTGGGAAGCAGAGGTGAGGCCAATGCCCTCCACCCCCCTATCCCCCCACCACCCTCGGGCCAGTAAGGTGTGTCAGAGCATGGAGGGGTCATCAGAGGGGTCCCTGTAGGCACTGCAGCGCTATCTGTAGAGGGCCCTCGGGGTCCCACGAGCTCCGTGAGAGGCCTGTGCTCACGGAGCCTCTGCCAGGTGTCTCCGTCACCATACACTCAGTTGCTCAGAGAAGTCACTGTCACTCAGCTAGGAAGTGGCAGCAAAGCCCAGATTCCAACCCCAACCCACCCTTCCTGCTTCTGCTGAGCCCCAGGAGCTGGAACTTGTCTTCATGGGGTCTGCAGGGGTCTGAACAGTCCAGTTCTGCAGGGGTTTTGTTTGTTTTGGGTGCTGGGTACGGGAGTTTTCTTTGTTAACGCTCTTCAAGCTACATATACTCAATGATTTCTGTGATTTTGTATACATACGTTGTACTTCAATAACATGTTTACTTAAAAGAAACTCCCCCAAGTCAGCTGGTGGCGGACCAGCTTTTCTTTTGTGACCCTGAGGCTGAAAGCCGCACGCTGAGGCTAGAAGTGCAGAGAGAGTGGGGCCTGGGTCCATCGAGCGCCTGCTGCCCGGCCCCGATACACACAGGCGGGGCGAAGGCAGCAGACGTGCCTGTTCAGAGCAGCTGCCCTGTCCCCAGTGCCTAGTGCAGTGCCAGTCACAGAGTGACTGCTCTGTAAACGTTAAATCAACAAGCTAATGGAAACCCTAAAACAAATGAACAAAAGTTATGCTCCAAGGGTGGTGGGTACAGACAACCTTGGGAAGGTGCTAGGGCACCCACCGTAATGGGGAGAAAACATTTTCCCCAGATGACAGGTACAGCGGCCCCCAGGAGGCCATGAGACACGATAGGGCCTGAGTTCTAGTCCTGCTCCTGCCCCATTGTATGCCCTGGGGAATGCCCCCCTCTGTGCCTCCCCTGTTGTAGGAGGGTAAATGCCTGCCCACAGGCTTGGGGCGAGGTGCTGGGTGCCAACATGAGCTAGTGCCTGGGCCACAGTAGGGCTGGGTGAAGGTTGCCTTCCCACCCCCTCTGCCTCAGTTTCCTCATTTGGCAGAGACCTGGCTGCGTGAACTCTGAGGACCCCCCAGCACTCACCCTCATTTCTCATCACCCCAGGAGAGCTCCCCGGAGCAGCTGCCCTGGAGTTACCGGGAGAAGACCCGCTTTGGCCGCCTGGCCCAGGACCTGGTTGAAGAGCTGGTTGGCTCCTGTCGGAGAAAGCCATTTGCACTGGTCTGTGGCTCGGCTGAGTTCACCAAGGACATGGCCAGGTGCCTGCTGCGTGCAGGCCTGGACGAGGACTCCTACTTCCTCTTCTAGGCCTGTCCTTCCTTCCAGAGCCCAGGCCAGGGGCCTGCCAGTGGGACACAGAGAGGAGCACAGACAGGAACCAGGAAATGTGGATGGAAGGCCACCACTGACTCACCAGGTGGCCTTGGGTGGCCATCTTTCCCTGTATGTACTCTGCTTCTCATCCACCCCACAGGTACTGCCTCCCTCAGGCCAGTCCTGCTGTGTGGAGGGGGATGGACTGCAGGGGGACCAGGGGGTAGGGGGTGGTAACCAGCCTAGGAGTCAGGGAGGACTCCTGGTCCAGGACAGTAGGAGTTGGTAGGAGAAGGGGCTAGAAGAGCTCCCCTGCTTCCTCAGGTTAGAGGGCTCATGGGGGGCTCCTATCAGACCATGCCCTGAATATCTACTCCAGAGCCTGCTTCCCTGGACACTGGGTGTTCCTGGGGGCCTGCAGGGCTGGCTCAGATGAGGTGTCCAGGAAGTGTTCAGCGGATGACCACAGGGGCGGCTGAGAGCTCTGTGGAGGAGGAGCTTGCCTTACATACTCCAGGGCCATGAGCCTGACACAGGGAAGGTCTTGGGCCCTGTGACCTGACCACCTTCTCAGAGCAAGGTGGAGCCAGTGTTACCTGTGTTTTGTATCGGCCCTAGGCCATTCCGCTGCCAGTGACTTCACTCTCAGTTGCCCTTTCCTGGCTGGAGAGCCCAGCCCAGAGTCCTTTTTCCAGCAAGAGTCACAGCCGAAAATGTGCCTCCCTCCTGCAGGCAGCCAGCTCAGCCCTCCCTTCAGCTCTGGTGCCCTGCCGACAGTTGCTATGGAGATCTAAAGATAGAGCAGGAGTCAGGAGACCTGGGTCCTTCTCCCTGCTCTGCCCACTGAGTGAAGGCTGATTCCCATCCACCCACCCCTTCGCTCCACACCCGCCCCCTCCATCCTGCACGGGGCGTGCCCTCCCCAGGGAAGCCAGCACCCCTGGGCAGCGCACTGCAGTTAATGAATTCTGCTTTCCACAGCCTGAGCCCCAGAGCGCTGTGCCCGCTCAGGCTGGCTACAGGCATTCCCAGAATCAGAATATTAAGTCACGGACTCTCGGAATGAGAGAACCACAGAATTGTGGAGTTAGAATTTTACTGTCATAGGATCACAGTCCTCATTGTATCAGAGATTCAAGTTCAGGACTCCAGAGAGCATCCAGTCTGCCAGACCCACTGTGTCCACGGGGAAACCAAGGCCCAGGGAGGCCAAGTGACCTGACGACAGTGAACAGTTCCCAGCAGGGCCAGCCCTAGAAGCCAGGTGTCCCAGAGGCAGCCCTGTGCTCAGTCAGAGCTCAGAGCCAGCAGCTTCCGTACTGGGCTCCACAGCACACGAGGGTTTCTAACCTGGCAGCAGGGAAGGGACAGCCAGGCAGGGTGTCCAGGTCCCCCTTCAACCAGAGCAGTCTCATTTTTATCCCATTTATGTCTTGGGGCTTGGATTCATTTTCATTTGTGCAAAAAGGGTTTCCTTGCACCACCCCAAAACTTGCAACAGATCTCTGTACTGTGCCACGTTCAGTAAATAACCGTGACAAGCAGTAGGGGACGGTGCCAAAGGTGTCAGACTGTCTCACGGGCAGAGTCCCACGGTCAGGTACACGTGGGAACAGGGAATGTGCCCGCACCCAGAACCCCATGCACACGAGCACACTAACGGCTCTGAACGGTCCAGTGGTAAAGAGACTGTTTTCATTTTGTTGAACCCAGAGATTCCCAAGCTTGTTTAGCTGTAGAGCATTTTTATCCACTAGAATCTGTTGAGACCCGTGACCATGGAATATGCTTCGGGAAACGCTGGTCTGTTGAGAGCCTCTTTTCAGCGCAGTGGTGTGTGGGAGGGCCCTGCCCCAAGTCAGAGGTCCCAGCCTGTGGCGAGGGCACAACCTGCGTCCTCCCTTGCTGCTGGGGGAACCTGGGTGTCTTCCTCCGAGCTTCCCCTTCTCCAGTCAGCACACGTGACTGAGTCTCCTCACAAATACTTCTGGAGGGCCTACTGTGAGCCAGACTCTGTTCCAGGCACCCAGGAAACAGCAGTGAAAAGGCAGGGGCAGTTCTGGCAAGCTCCACCGAGGAGCCTACTGCCCGAAAGGAGAGCAAAAATGAAGCCAGTGGTTCCGCAGGGGATGAGTGCTCTGGACAGGGAGGTAGGGAGTGCTGGGAGAGTGGGGGGCGAGGGTTTGTGGCCCCACCCGGGAGAGGGCCAGGACACACCTCCACACGGAAGGTGGAGGCTTCACAGGTAATTCCTCACTCATAAGGGTGATAGGTAGGAGGTCCCTGCTTAAGGGGTAAGGAGTCTGTGGCAGTTCGTGCATGCGCCTTTGTTCCCTGTAGACATTTGATGTGTGGCTGTTAGACAAGGCCACCCAGTGATAACCAGCAGCCTCCCCCGCCCCACGCTGCTCCGTGCAGCCTGGGCACCGGTGGGGTCTCCTATCATCAGCCCTTGGGAGGGCCCCAGCCATGCCCTTGGTGCCAGGATGCCAAAGGGCTCACTCTTATCATCTGGAAACCTGAGAGCTCATGGGTGCTGTGCCTTGTCAGATGCTGAGTGAGTCCAAGGAGAGGACTGGTTGGGGTGTGTGAGAGCGGACCTCTTGAGAGTGGGGGGCGAGGTCCCCATCGGCTGGCCCATTCCTGCCACCTCTCCTGATAGTGCCCCGCTGCAAGTCGTGGGAGCTGTGCTGTCAGGGCTGGCAGCGAACACGGGGGCTGCCCCACTGTGTTTGCCTGCACCACTGGGCCGCCCCCTCAGTGCTCTCCCAGCCTCTAGCCTCTCCCCGACGCGCCCCACGCTGCAGCCAGACCGACTTCTTTATTGTGGTGAGAACACTTCACAGGAGATCCGCCCTCTTAACACATTTCTGAGTGTACAGCGCACTGTTGTTGACTGCGGGCGCAGACCTCCCGAGCTCAGAGCTCATTCAGCCCACTCTCCCTCTCACCCACCAATCGGAGCCTGTCAGGCCCTTGCTTAACCTCCTCCAAGGGCTCCCCTCTCCCCTCAGGACACAGCCTCTCAGCTCTGTTTACCTTTCCAGACTGACTTTATGGTTCTGACTCCTTGTCCCCACCCCCAGCTCCTACGTTCCCAACCAGTTCTCTGGCATCGGTCATTCCCTTCACATTCATTTGCTGCCCCCTCTGCCTGCCATGCTCCTGTCACCACTCGCCTTGGCCTCCTTGTTTTTCAAGGGCTCAGCTCAGCGCCACCTCCTCTCGGAGGCCTTGCCTGCCCCTGCCCCTGCCACTGCAGGCTGGGTTAGTGGGTGGTCCTGTGCGCTCTCCTGCTGTTGCACCTCTCAGAGTGTCTGGTTCGCAGTGAGCGCCCAAGGCCTCCGCACCTCGGCCTGGCCATTGTGTCCTGGGGTGGCGGGGGGAGTGCTCAGCACGTCCTGAATGTTGACCACCTGAAAAATAAACAGTTAATATTCATGGAGTACTTTACAGGTTGCAAAATGCTTTTTCATCTACACTGAAGCATGTAATTGTCACCAAAATGCATGCTATTTTAGTACCCCAATTGACTGATGAGGAAACTAGCCTTCTGGGACATTCGGCAGTTCCCCAAGGTCATGTAGAGGTACACATGCTGTAACTGTTGCAACGGTCGCGTGTGACCCATGAGTGCTCCAGGAGGTGTGTGTGAGGATTGTCATCGCTGTGCTGTTTGAAATAGCAAAGAATGAACAAGTACCGACTTTCCATCAGAAGGAGAATTGAGAACTGAACTGTTCTGTGGAGATTCGTCAGCGGAATACCATGCAGCAAGCAGTTCAAATGAATGAACAGGTCTGCCGGAAGCAACGTAACTACATCCTAAGAACATAACAATTGAGTGAAAAGCCATTGTAAAAGGAAAGCTCTGGTGAGATAACCATATTTGGAAAGTTTAAAACACAAAAGGATGCCAAATGCTCAGGAAGGAGATCACAGGGAGTGGTGACCTCTGGGGATGGAGAGGAGGAACCGGTGGGGGCGGGTGGAGGGCTTTTGTCTTTGTCACTTTCGAGCAGCGAGCCCTGACTGGTGTGACTCGGCTGGGCATCCATCGTACCGCAGGGCGAAGGGCTGCCCTGTGGCTTCCCGGTCGGGGCCCATGCCTGGGCTGTGGGTACCGGCTCCCATCAGGGCCTGTGTGAGAGGTGGCTGACTGATCTTTCTCTCCCTCTCTTTCTCACTCTCATCCCCTCTCTCTAAAGAGGAATGAATAAAATGTGTTTTAAAAAAAGAGTATTTGAAAAGAGTATGATCAAATAGGAACATCTGGTGAGTCTGGGTGATGGGTTCCACCTTTTTTATGGTGGAAATATTCCATAATTAAAGAAACTAGAGGCTTAAAAACATTCATTCCCTCTCCCACACCTCAGGTTTGCTATGTCCCTTTATGCCTCCAAGGTTTTGTGTCTCTCATTTGAAACAACTTGTGAGCACCTACTGTGTGCCGGCCTGGTGGAAACACAGCAGTGATAGTATAAACAACGTCCAGCGCCTGTAGTTTACATGCGGTTCCTTCTGCTCGTCCCTCTTCTCTTCCTCGTAAACTCGAACCAGAGTGACTTTCCAGGCACCACAGCTGGGATTCCTTTCTCCTTCTTTTTAAAAAGGTTCCTTTTAGTGGGAGGCAGGCTGGGATTGTGTCAGTACTCAAAGCAAGTAAGCTGGCCTCTCGGAGCCTCGGGTTTCTGTACACAGAATGGAGGCAGCAGCACATCTCCCTCCGGTGTGAGGGGGACAGGAGTGTGCGTGATGCCCAAGCATGACACCTGGCACAGAGCAGGCGAGGGCCCGGTCCCCTCCTGTCCTCGCCCTGGTGGCTCTTCTCAGCAGTGCCCGGCCCATGCTTGGCCTTGCAGGATAGCACCTGTTCTCAAACTTTGCGCTGTCGGGGACTTCCCTTTTTCTTATTTTGCCCATGCTTTGGAAGATTTTGATCCTAAGTTGCATGTATTAAGTCATTATTAATTTATCTCCCATTCCTTGTTAATCAAAGACATGGATAGCTGCCCCTCCAAGCTTCTGATCTGTACAGGCAGCTGGGAGAGTATGTGGGTGACGTAATTCCAGCCAGAGGCAAAGCCACTCAACAGCGTGTGTGGCCCGGGTGGCCCGAGGAGGGGCGAGTGTAGGTGCATCACACTCATTTTCCTGTAGCCGACCGTGAGTTGTGGAGGCTGCTGGCCTTGCCTGGTGGTCTCTGGCGGATGAGCTGGGGCTGAGTTTTCAGGGCCAGGCTTTAACGTGGGGCCCCACACGGGGCCCAGACCCCTCACCCCATGGAGCTCACTCTGAATAGATGGTGTGCACCAGTGCCACGCAGAAGAGTGTGGGGTTCACACAGTGGGAGTTGGCAAAGCCGTCTCACAGGCGGATCCCTCAGTCTCTGGCCAGAGACTACCACATCGCCTTGCCCCTTGCTTCCAAAGCTGGCAGAGCTTGTGTGGGGCACAATGACAGCCTTGACCAGGTCTTGGATCTGGGCCCTCAGCACTGCAGCAGGTGGGCACCCTGGGCTGGGTGACAGGCCGCACTGGCCAGCTTGGAGGGCAGGTGAGCCTGCATCACTTCCTCCACCTGGATGCACGGCAGCTTCACCTCTGGCCTGGCTGACCACAAGGGAACCTGGAAGGAGGAAAGGAGGGAAGTGATGGTGGGCGGTGTTTGCAACAAAGAACGTAGAGTTTGGGCCTAGTGTGTTGAACATAGAGTCCTGAGTTGGAGCACACGACTGGGACATTGGGATGGAAAACAGAATGCAGAACCTGGAACACGAGAGGATGACTTTATAACTGCAATACTGTGCAGAGATTAACCTGGCTTCCTAGTAGTTCAGCCCTAAGTGCCCTAGGGCTTGTGGACCTGACTCCTCTCCCTCCCCTGTGCTCCCCGGCCACTGGCCCACACATGTTCCTGGATGGTGCTGATGGACCACTGATGACTCAGCAGGAGCTGCAGAGCTGCATCTGAGCTCTGGAAGAGGTCGGGTTCTATGAAAGTGAAAGTGAGCATGGAGACAAACAGCGTTTACTGAGTGTCTACTGGGTGCCAGGTTTTCGTCTTCTGTGACAGGCTGGGCTTGCCCCGCAGCTGGGAGGTGATTCAGAGAAGCATGGTAAGGGGGTGGGGGAGGAAAGCCAACAAAGGGTGTACTGAGGAACAGGTTACCTGGGGGTCAGCTGGAGCTCATCTGCGGGGTCCGGCCATAAGACTGCTAAATGTTCTTGAACTCTCCAACCAAGGGGTATATTTATCCACTAACGTCCATCATCCCTCAGGGGCTGAGCCTTGCTCCCTGTGCACCAGCTCTTGCATTTGTGGCCTCCTGGGGGTGGCTCCATGCCTGGAAGCCAGAGACGCCCTCAGGCAGAGAGATACAGGAAGCCTGGTGCAGGTAGGAAATTGCTGCAGGTTCCTCCAGGTGATCTGGGCACGTCAACAGTGAGCTAAGTTATCTCACTTCTCATCGTATTCGGAGAGCAGTAGCCTCCCTATTTTGTAGGCAGAGAAACGAAGGCTCACGAGGCAAAGCAGCTGACAGGGAAAGCGGTGCTCTTGCCGGAGGGCAGGCCGCCACCCCGTGTCCACTCCTACCCCACCACCCGTCGGGTGCAACATCCGACCAGTGAGTGTTGCGCTGGCATCTGCTGAGCGAACGAACGAATGAATGAAGGAATGACCTGGTGGAAGGCACAGGACCATGGGGTAGCTACAGCTCTCCTGTAAAATGCAGACGGGACTGTCTTTCCTCCCAGGCTGCTTTGAGGAATACAGGCGATTGTGTCAGGGAAGTGCCCAGCGTTGTGCCTGGCCCGCAGTGGGGTCTCCATGTGTGTTTATTCCCTTTCTCTGACACCTCTAAGCGCAGCAGGGGGTCTCTACTAAGATGTGAACCTTCGTGCCCAGTTCAATGACCACCTTCAGGGAGCTGCCCCTGAACCTCCAGATGAAGGGCCCCAGGGAATCCCCCGAATGTCTCGACTGGCTCCATCCAGCCAGTCCCAAAGCCTGTCCAGGCATCCCCCACATTAACTCAACAAAGCACAGCGATAGCTTGCCCTGCTTCTTCTATGTTATTCCAGAGACAATGCAGTCTCGGTCTCTCTCTGTCTGTCTCGCCTTCGAGAGCTGCGCACAACTTGTAGAGACTCCCTTCTCACCTCCCTTCGCTCCTCAGCCCCCAGCCATCTGGCACTGTCCTCCATGTGCTCTCGACAAGGTTCCTGGCACCCAGAGGTTATTTTTCCGCAGCATTTGGTGCCGCTGTCAATCCCCTCCTTTCTGGGCCTCGGCATCCTCAATGGCGTAACAATTCCTACCTCCCCAGATCATTCTGAGGACTAAATACCTCCTTCATTCAGGTGTTCAGCAAACATTTCTGAACACCCACTGTGTGTGTGCAGGCTTTCTGCTGGCTCCAAGGACCTGACGTCAGAGGTGTCCCGTCTCCCGGGGGCACAGACTCGGTCATAACAAATGAGAGACAGCCTGGCACTCTGCCTGATACCTGGTGGACACTCAGTGACGTGGGGCCCTGTCTCCTTTCGGCCTTCTCTGGGTCTCAGAGAACCGGTAGGAAGAGGGTGGACTCGCTCTCTGAAGTCCCCTCTAACTCTGATGGTCCAAGGCCTTGGCCCACCCTCTTGGGTTTCTTGGCCCCTCCTCCACAGCGCACCTGTCTCTCTCACTCTGAGCTCCTGCGTGAGCCTGCATGCTGCCGGGAGGTCCCAGGGGCTGAGTGTGGCAGGTTCTGTGTCTGGACTTTTTGAAGTAAAGCTGGTCCTCCTTCTTGATGAGGGACCGGAAGTGCTGCTTCCCTGACCAGAATTGTCAGTGGCCTAAGGGACAAGTTGAAGGGACCAAGGCTGTCAACAAAGAAGGCTACAGGGGCCACTCCAGGTACCTACAGCCCATTACCCTAAGTCTGCACCAAGCTTGGCCCCCTTCTCCCCTCTCGCCCCCCACAAATGGCCTGCGTGTGGGGAGAATCAGTGCCATGGGAAGAACACGGACTTGCGAGTGGTCAGACTGTATCAAGTTTCTGCCCTGCCACTAAGCAGCTTTGTGACCTTGGGCAAATCATTCATTTCTCTGAACTTCGGTTTCCTCTCTTGTAAACCGGGGATACTTTTACTCTGTCTCTCAGCAGATCTTTATTGAGCATTTAGTCTGCACCACCGACAGAAGCACAGTTAGTGATAAAGTATGATCTTTACTCTCAGTGGTCGTGTGCTGGTGGGGAGATAGACAACACAGAGCCAGGAGTCCCAATCAGGGTAGCACTGCCCCCGGGGGACCTTGGGAATGTTGGGGGCACTAACACCTCCTCACAGAGCTGTGAGGATTAAGTGGGATAGTGTGTACAGGTAGTGAGTATTGCCCTGGCACATAGTAGGTGTTCAATAAATGCCTGTTGATAAATGAACTAATAAAAGCAATTCTCTCTGAGCCCTGATTACCAAACAGTGTAATAGAGCTAATAATCCTTACCTTGCAAAGTTGTTATGAAGATCTCTAATTTTGTTTAAATAAGTGAATTTAAATTAATAAGTAGAGCTTACAATATGCCATATACTCTTCTTCTAAATCCTTCGCAAATATGAACTCATTATTCTTATTTTACAGAGGAGGAAACTGAGGCACAGAGGGGGAGGTTAAGGAACTTGCTCAAGGTCACATAGCTTGGATGTGGCTGGATATGAATGTACCTGGCAAACCGTAGGAGCTCAACAGTTGCTTTATTTTGTGGGGCAGGGAAGTCTTAGGCTTGGTATCCTGCCGGCAGGGAGCTCTGGAAGGCCCCCATGCGGGGACATCTGGGTGTGAATGTGTAGCTCAGATGTGAGTGTGGTGGGAGGGATTGGAGGGGCTGCAGACAGGAGGGCTCGGAGGGTAAGAGGGGGAAGTAAAACCCCCCAGGCAACAATGCGGGGACCCTACCCCTGAGACAGCCACTGCAGCAGCCTCTCCTGCGACAGGGAAGGACTGCAAGGCAATTTCCCCTGATGTAACTAAACTTCCTCTGTTACTGGAGAAACCCTGGTTCTTCTTGCCGATGCAGGAAAGAATTACAGGTCAAAGCTTTTTGGCACAGGCAAAGTAAAGTGCCAAGTTCTAATGGGACAGCAAAAGCAAGGGTGACAACAGCAAGGGTGACCAGAGGCTGGGTGACCAGAGGCCGAGTGGTCAAAAAGGGGTGGCCAGAGGCCAGTTGTCCAGGCCCATGTAGCAAGAGAACCAAGAGGCCAAGAGAGCGAGTCCTTTGTTCTGAGGACTTCTATAGTTGGTGGGATGGGGTGAGAGAGTTACATTTTGATTGACGGATAAAGGTGGTGCCAGCTTCCCCCCAGGGAGACGTGACTGCCCAAACATAAGTATGTGTGGGTTCCGTTAGCCCCAATCCTTACCTTGCTTCAGACTCTGTTCATTTTTTTAAAGTTTTTATTTATTTATTTTTAGACATGGGAAGGGAGGGAGAGAGGACGGGAGACATCAACGTGTGGTTGCTACTTGAGCGCCCCCAACCGGACACCTGTCCTGACTGAGAATCGAACCAACAACCCTTTGGTTCTCAGGCCCGCACTCAATCCACTGAGCCACACCAGCCTGGGCACTATTTGTTCATTTTGCATACATCACAGAAGACAGTTAACCAAAGTTGTTTTAGGGGCTTTTCTTTGGGCACAGTAAACACCCCCACCCTGCCCCACCTTTCTCTCCCTTCCAGGCGTTGGGATGAATACACAGCCTTAAAGTTTTCCTTTTCCCAGCTACTGGAGCTGATACACGCAGACTTTCAAGGACTGCCCCCTCCTACACTGTCCTGTTTGGAGTGCCTGGCAACCTTACTGAACCAGGATCAGGATGATGGGGTCAACAGGTGCCTTTGCTTTTAGCCTCCTGTACTAAGTTCTTTATTAGATTGCAATGGTGAGGGCCCTGCCTTCATTTTCCCTCTCTCCGCTCATTCTACCGTAACATAACCTGTGTTGGTCTGTTGAAGATCCGGGCTGGGCCACAGGAGCAGGACTAATGGCCCCCAAAGAGGAGGTGGGGTGAGCAGTTGGGCCAGCAAGAGGCTTCCCTTGTGAGCCTCCCTCACGCCCTCTGCTCCCTGGCCCAGCACATCCTCCTGCAGGACCCTCTCTGCCAGGCTCTACCAGGGGGTGACCCTACTTGGTGCTCAGAGCACCAGCCTTGCAGCTCCATAGTCCTGGATCTGAAACCTTCCCGTCCTGGCTCTGCCCCTTGCAGGGCGTGTGATCCTGACCGGCACTTCATGCCAGCTTCTCCATTTGTACGGTCGGCGGCGGTGCTGCCTGCTCGGGGTGGGGTGGCGTGAAGGCTGAATGGTGACCCACAGGAAGCGCTTAGCCAAACAGCCAGCTCAATGCACGGCCACTGCGGGCACCGCTCCGGTGTCACGCAGCTCTCCTCCCCCTGTAAATACAGACTCTGTGGCGCACAGCTCTGTACAGCTTACAAAGCCCGTTCGCCTCTCAGATCCTGCATTCAGGCCTCAGGCAGCCCAGCGAGGAAGAGCAGGAGTGTGACCTTATTTCATACGTGTGGGCCCTGGGGTGTGAGCCACTTGCTTGAAGTCACGTATTCCGTCAGATGTGGCACGCAGTTCCAAACCCAGGGAGCTCCTAACCAAACCCCTGATCCCTCCGCTTGAACTGTGGGTGATAGCAGTCCAGAAGCTCCCATGAGGGGCCTGTTCTCTGCCTGACCCCCAGCTCCTGCCATGTCCTGGGGCTTGTGGGTGCCCACACTGTCCCGTTGCTGCTCCGGGGCAGGCCCTTTGCCATGCTGGCCCTTGGTTTTCTAGTTTGTAATGTGGGGACAGCACCCTCTTCCCTGGAGGGATGGGAGGTTCAGTGGAAGGGCCTAGAGCCTGGTGGGGCGATCTTGGCCCCCTCCTCACTTTCTTCCTATTGGCCCAATAACGGACGCTGTGCAGGCCATGCCCTTGTCCAGGGAGGGGGGCTCTCAGGACACCTCATCCTTGGCCCTTCAGGTCTTCTGGACAATCATTCCCAGGTGTGGTCTTCATACCCCAGCCTTTGGGAACAGAGACAGGGTAGAATGACTGCAAGAGAGAAATAGAGACTCAGAGAGACAGGAGCGAGGAGGAGGGGATGTGGCTTCCTCCTCTGGGCAAAGTCCCAGCCCTGGGGCTGGCGTGTGGCTCCCAGGGGTGGGAGTAGCCAGCAAGACCCAGTGGGCCTTGTCCTGCTGTCCCCGGGGTTCCACCCCAGCCCACCAGCAGCCATGGCTTTGTCAGGGAGTGGCTGGTCCTGCCTCCCCCAGGGCTAACTTTCCACCTCTCTCGGTGACCCCTTCACCTCTCTCTCGCTCTGCTGGTTGTTCTCTCTGTATTCCCACCCCCTTCTCCTTTTCCTCATCATATAGGGCCCTGCCCACCCCCACACCCTCGCACACACTGTACTGTGCCCCCACCCCCGCCCCGGGGCTTCTATCCCGCCAGGCGGAGGAATTCAGAAGTGCAGTTCCAACCAGGCAGGGCCAGCTCCGGCAGACTGAGGGAGGGGTGCTCCCTGACCATTCCTACCTCCTGGCCTCTGCCTCCAGGACCATACTCATGGAAGACCCCCAAGTCCCCAGGGCTCTGTTACTGGAGAGGCGTGGCTCCCTGGGGCCCAACCAGAAACCCCCAGGGTGGTCGCCTCCCTGCTCCCTGTCCTCTGCCTCCCCCTTTTCACCACCCAGACCTTTGGGGGGAAAGGGAGGTGTTAGGCAGCACCCTTGCTATCCCCTGGGCACCACCCCTATGCTCAGGCACAGGGACAGAAAGCGGACACAAAGACAGAACTGGCTTTGTGTGGAGCAGGTTCAGACGAGCACCCCAGGACTATGCACACATGTGTACTCAGAATTAGGGACACTCAGGCGCAGATTTGCGCCCCTGGAGGTGGTAGTTGTAAACAGAGACACAGACCAGTACACCAGCAGATAGCTGTGTATCCGTGTGGAGAGGCACAGATCCCCTGAGATTGTCATGCACACACGCAGCTGTGACATTTGCAGAGACATGATCCACACCTAGTGAGGGACAGGAGTCCCACGGAGGTCTTGGTGTAGGTCCAGAGAGAGAGCTGGGTACATGCGGTACCCTCTGCACGGACACAGAGCCACGTGTGTAGGCAGAAGCAGAGTGTTCGTGACCCACGTCTACACAAAAAGATGGGCACGTGAGTGAAGAAACACACATGAGGCACAGTGATGGGTGCAGCCATCAAAAGGCATATCCACACCCAGAGACGGACAGTCACCCGCAGAGCCTGGTGTGATGGTACCTAATGTGTAGACACTAAGATGGGCTCATGTACCTGAGGGTGTGGTTCATAGCCAGACGTCCCCCCGAGATGGACAAGTCTGCATAGTGGCAGAGCAGGCACACAGGGTGGCGAACAACCCCCAGCCCCCCTGCCGGACATGTAGCACCCCATCAGGGCCAGCCCCGCGTCCGTCAGCGCTGGGACACTGCAGAGCCAGCCACAGAGAGGAGGGCCATCTCTCTGCCAAGGCACCCCGGGAGTTTGAGGGTAGGCCCTCAGTGCTTGGGGCGTGCTCCCCGGCAGGCCCCCAGGTGCCCGGGGCTGACAGTCTTGTGAGCAGGGAGGTGAGGCCGCCTTTGTTGCATCTCCACCACCTCTGCTGGGGATGAGGAGAGAAGGCTGCTGATTGGAGGGAGGGGCCGCCAGGTAGGGGAGCCCTCACTCAGAAGTGGCTTGAAGGGCAGGTGGGTTAGAAAGAAAGGTGCATGAAGATCTGAGGCCAGTGTAGCGTTTGGAGCTTGCACAGTGCGTTGCGGTGTAGGGGAACACACACGGCCGAGCTGGAGGGTCTGGCACTCTGCTGTACACCCCGCGGGTCTCAGCCTGGTCAACCCTCACAGCGCCCACAGGGAGACGCCACTCGCATTTCACAGGTGAGGAAGTGGAGGCCCGGAGGGGCCCAGTGTCTTGTCCAACATCACACAGCCAGTAACTGCCAGAGACTCTGTTGAACCCACACGGTCCCGGGTCCAGGAGCTTCGTGCCCGCCGCTCGTACTTTGCTCACAAATGAACACAGGTTCCGGTGGGTAGGACGCTTCCCAGCGGGGTGTCCTTGAGCAGTTCAGTCCACAAATGGCAGCTGAGCACTTAGGATGGGGGGATGGGGGGGCGGCATGCAGTGGGGACAGAGAAAAGTGAGAGTTCGTGCTCTGGGCTAAGCCCAGTGCTGGGAACTGGGGTGAAAGCCCTGGGAGACAGAGGGTGTTCACAGAAAAACCAGCCAGAGTGCAGGGGGACCTCGCAGTGCTGGGGGTGTGCCCGGGAAGGGGCACTCTCCCAGCTTGGGGTGGGGTCATGACAGGTCCCTGGAGGAGGTGACAGTGTTCTGAAGGACGAGTTGAGTCTGTCAGGGGAAGTGGAGCAGAAGGAAGGGCCACCCCAGCCCGGGGCACAGCTTGTGAGGACACGTGGGAGACCTACCTGGTGGCGGGGTGTGGAGCTCAACGCAGGGGCAAAGTCTGGGGCTTCAGGACTAAATCCAAAGTCAGTCCTGAAGAGGCCTGCACACCAAGCAGAGGACTTTGGATTTTATCCTGAGCAGAGGGGGGACATGGTCAGATGAACAATCTAGAGACACAGTTTTGTCACTGTAATAGCAACAGTCTTATGGATGGCTCAGGTGACGGCTGTCATGGCCCTGACATGCCCTACGACACTCACCACTCCCAGGCATGCCGACGCTGTGCCTGCAGCCCCTGGACGGCTGCTCCCCGTTCACAGGCAGGCTGCGCTACCCGGGGTGAGGCCGTTGGCAGCCTACACACAGGGCAGCTGGCAGCTGGTAGACCAGCACTCCACTTCCTCACCCCTCGGTGGAAGAACTTGGGGTGGTAGTCTACACTGTCTCCAGGGGTGCCCGTGGGGGTCAAGCCTCATTTGCCCACAACAGCAAGCTGCTCACAAACACTCCCTGAATTGGCTGCTTTTCACCCCGGTCTCAGTTCCCCACTTCCACACCTAGGCCTGCTGGGGTCTTTCCCGACACAAATTACTTGCCCTTTAGTTCTTGTCAGAGGTCTTCCTGTGGAACAACCCAGCCCAAGACGGTGGCTTGGACCCCTGAGCTTCAGGGCTGTCCTCTCCGTGATGGGAAAAGTCTCCTACACACGTGCTATGGGAGGCGCCCAGCACTTAGGAGGGACTGGGCTAGCTCCTTCTCACACGTAGTGGTTGTTTCATACAAGTGCCCATCCCCTCAGACTGCCCAGGCCAGCTGAACCTTTGTTCCTGCCAATCAAGCCCTACAGGTAAGCAGATCCCTCCGGCCTGACTATTCCTGATGCTCTTTGCTGAACACCTTCCAGGTGGCCTCCCACGCCGGCTACAAAGGGCTCCCTGGGGACCTCCCGACAAGAGGACGGGCCAGAGGCAACATGAGGTCTGGCAGATGGACATCTGAGTTCCTCTGAGGTAAGTAAAAATCATACTCGCTCCCAAGCACGGAGCCAGGAGCTGGCCAGGACTTCCCATACATCGTCTCATCCACCCACCTGCAGCTACCGAGATGCCCTGCCTCACCGTCGGACACTGGGCTTAACCCAGAGCACAAACTCTCACTTGTCCCTGTGGATGCTGCGCCTCAGAGAGGCTGGGCGACTTCCCCAGGCCCCGCAGCCTGGTGGTGAGTGGGAGCACCGGGATCCAGACCTCACCTGTCCGAGCAGGAGCATGCCACCTTTAGCCCAAGTGCCCCGTGCTTGGTGCAGGCTCTGGGCAGAGGCGCCGAGGAAGTGAGTGTCGGGTGAGCCAAACCAAACAGGCTCCTAGAGGAAGTGGGAAGCTCCTGTTTCCTGTTAGACCCTGAGCCCTGGAGGGCATTCCTGCAGCCTTGCCCCTGCAGGGGTCTGGTACTTAGGGATGTCCGAGCAAGGTGTGTGGATCCAAAAAGAGGGAACATTGATATTCTTGGCCAGAATTTAAACTGTGGCCCCGATCCGTGGCTGCGTTAGGGGTTGCACAGTGTGATCACCCCATTCTGTCACTCCTGTCCTATTCTCCCGTGACACAGGCGTTTCCCTCGACAGCTGCCTGCCAGCACCTCCCTCACTGTCTATCAGAGCTCCTCTGAGTGTGTCTGAAGGATGCTTGTCCCACATGTCCCACTATTTAGAGGTTCCCTTCAGTCCCCCCGGGAGTGGGGATGGGAAAGCCTGCAGCAAGCCCCCTCTGTGTGCCCCTGCATGTTACCGTGTTTCATGCCCATGGCCGCCCTGTGGGCAGCGCTGAATGGTCCCACTGCGCAGATGGGTAAGGCTGAGACCCAGAGGAATTAGGCCACTTGTTCCAGGTCACCTGGCAAGTCAGAGGCAGACCTGGGGTGGATCCCAGCTCTGTCTAGCCCAGGACTCAGGCCCTTCCTCCACCACCAAACTCCCTCCGAGCCCCGGCTTGCTTCCCTCCCCCGTGCAGCGTGGCCAGTGCAGATCTCAGGACGTGTAAACCTGGTGACACTGGATCCGTCACCTTAGGGTGGAGTGAGGGAAGCACCTGGGGATCAGCTTACTAATTCGAGGGGCCAATGAATTATTCACGCTGCCATTAACTTGGAGGCCCTTTCAGCCTCACCTCTCTTTCCCCTGCTTCGGACCCTCAGACCCTGGCCTGCAGACTTGTGGGGCCCCCCCCAGAGGAGATGCTGACAGAGCTGGGGTGCTGCCTGCTGCTGGCAGTGGCACTGCTGGGCCCAGGACCCAGGGCTCGAGCCATGACAGGTAGGAGCTCCTGGCCACAGGCAGGAGTGGGGAGGAGGGGGAGGAGTGGGCAGGCAGCAGTGGGGGGCTCGGGAAGTTTCTATGTGGGAGGCCAGAAAGCAGGAGGCCTTTTGGGGGAAGCTGGCTGATCGCGGAGTATTGGCTTCTGAGATGGGGGAAGACAGTATTACTGAGTGCCTGCTACGTGCTGGGTGCTTTACATTTATGATTGCGTTTAATCTTCACAACAAACTTCAAGGTGGGTATTAGACCCCATTTTATAGACGAGGAAACTGAGGGTGAGAGAGTTTAAGTAATCTGTATGAGCCTGCATGGGTACCAAGGGCAAAGGGAATGGCTCAGAGAACCAGGACAGGTTTGTTGCTAGAAGGAGCCTTCGATCCGCTCCCGAGAGCCCGCTGTTCTTCCCACTGCCAGCCGGGTGAAATCAGAGTTCCCTGGGGTGGCAGTGAGCACGCTCCCAGCACGGGCTCCGATTTCTGTGCAATATCCAGCCTCTGGTGTGCTGTGTCCCCAGGGCATCCTGTACTCTGACAGAGGGTCACACCCCTTTCACCCGGGGCTCCTCCGCCTAGAGAGTCCCTTTTGTCTTTTTCCACCTGAGAACATCTGGCTCATCCATCATACTAAGGCCAAACACCACCTCCTCCAGGAAGCTGTCCGAGTCCCTTCTTCATCCGCAGATGCTCCCAGAACCCTCTGCCAGCACTGGTCCCAGGCCACTTCGTGCTGCTCTGGCCCTCTGAGCTGAGTGTGTGTGCTCGTGAAAGGAAGGCAGTCTCAGTTACTGGCAAGGGGCGTGCGCACAGTTGGGCTCAGCAAACAGCTGCCAGCACCTCATTTTCCTACAGGCTCAAGGGGGGCTCAGGAAGGAAACATAACTGGCCAGTCACCTAGCTGGTGGCACAGATGGACTGGACACCCAGGTGTCTCATTCCATGTCTAGGTGGTGGGAGGAGCCAGCTGTTCCCATTTTCCAGCATCCTGGGCTTCAGTGACCTTGGGGTGCCCTTGGGGGTCAGTTCCTGGGTAAGTCCTGGGCCATGAGAGTTCAGCTCTGACTCTGTCATGGCATGTCCTGTGCTGTGGGCAGGGCTGAGGGAAGGACAGGACAGCTACCGGGCAGATTGTCCCTCTGTCCTGCTGCCATAAAGGCGTGAGTCAGACACCGTCCTCCAGGTGTGCTGCAGCGGGACCCTGGTCTGACCCAGCACAGGTCCACCTTGCAGGCCAGTCAGTGTGGTGGCGGTGGGAGCCCCAGGATAGCCTGGCTGGGTCCTGTGGTAGGGGTGTTACCACACGGAGGCAGGGGAGCCAGTGTCGGGAAGAGGGGGCGTGTTGTTGCAAGAGATGGAGAAGTGGGTGCTGGGAAGACCAAAGCAATAGATGTGAGCTATAGCAAGTTAACTTCCTTCTCTGGGCCTCAGTTTTCTCATCTGTAAAATGGAGACAATAATACCTGCTTTGTCTATTTTATGGAGCTATTGTGAGGATGATGTAAGATCAGACACACATTCATTCAGCAAAAGTGCATGGAGCACCTGCTTTGTGCCAGCTACTGTTCCAGGTGGTTGGGATACAGCAGAGAACCATGCACAACAGTTCCTGCTCTCGGAGAGCCTAACAATGAACCAAACAAATAAGTAAAATATATAGTATGTTAGATGGTGGTGAGCGCTACGGAGAAAACGGCAGCCGAAAAGGCAGAGAGAGAGTATAGGATGGAAGGTTACACTGCAAACGGAGCGGCTGGGGAAAGCCCCACTGAGAAGGTGGCCACGAATGTGTTGGGTTGTTTTGAAACTTTTAATTACAAAAAATTTCCAACACACATGCACACAGTAGAGAAAGTAGCATAATGAATCTCTAGTCTTCAACAACCATCTGAAACAATCACCCACGTTCCGCCTGTCTTGTTTCTTCTGCTCTACCCCCTCCGTTTTGGGGGTCTGGACCACTTAAGGCCAATCTCAGATATGTTATTTCACCGTAAATATTTCAGAATATGTCTCTAACAGATGCACAGACTGTCCTCTCCCCTGGCAACCACTTTCCTACTCTGTTTCTATGAGTTGCACTTTTCTTTTTTAGATCCCACCTATCTGTGATGTGCAGTTTGTCTTTCTCTGTCTGGCTTCCTTCATTTAGCAGTGTCCTCAACGTCCGCCCATGTGCTCGCACACGAAGGATGGCCTTTCTAAATTCCATTGTGTGTGTGTACAGGGTCCAGCACACATCATTCTCCTTTTTTTATCACGGAATCTTCTATTACAAGATCATGTAACTCTGTAATGTAACAATGTCACACTCAAGCACACCATATGACATTTTAGGTGAAATGTTCAAATCGCAGTCCATCTCATGCGAGACATTCACGTACCCTACCAACCACACTCAAGCAGGCGTTACTTCTGCCGGACCCTGTACAAACACACACACACACACCCAGTGTGTATATCACCTCTTCTCCATCCATTTATCTGTCGATGGACACTTAGGGTTTTTCCATATCTGGGTTATTACAAATAATGCTGCAACGAACATAAGAGAGTGCAAAAGTCTTTAATATTCTGTCTTCATTTCCTCTGGACCCATACCCTGAAGTGGGACTGCTGGATCACGTGGTAGTTCTAATTGTAATGTTTTGAGGACGCTCCATACTGTGTGCGAGGCAGCCGCGCTACCTTACACTCCCTCCAACAATACACAAAGGGTTGCTCTTTCCCACGTCCTCACCGACACTGTCACCTCTTGTCCCTTTGGGAACAACCGTTCGTTCTAACAGTGTGAGGTGACAAGTCCGTGTGGTTTCGGTGTGCATTTCCATGGTGGTTAGTGACGTGGAGCACCTTTTCATGTACCTGTTGGCCATTTGTATGTCTTCTTTGGAAAACTGTCTATTCAGTTTCTCTGCCCATTTTTAATGACTGTTTTTTTGATTTTTGGTTTCTGAGGGGGGGTTGCTATGGAGTTGTAGGAATTTATGTTTTGGATACTAAACCCTTACCAGATGTATGATTTGCAAATTCAATATTTTCACCAATTCTATAGGTTGCCTTTTCATCTCATTACCTATAAAAGTAATTTTGGGGGGTATTTTTTAATTATAAAAAATTCAAATATTTAGCAAAATTGAAAGACTTTTACAGGGAGTACCCATCTACCCAACCACCTAAGTTTTATCTCATTTACTTTTTTACTCAGCAATTAGAACAGACACTGAAGACGATTATTTCATTAAGGTTTGCAAAATTCTGTTTTCCTAATGTGCTCATTCTTTCTGCAGTCAGCTATAAATAACAATGTTCCCTCACCAGCTATTTGGTTACCTGAAACACAGCACACAACAGGGGAGGCAAAGTAGATGCTTAATTCTTTCTCTTTCTACATACTAATGAAAGAAAATGAGTTTGTGCCCAGCAACCTCTCAAAGAAACCAATGAGTTTCTCTTTTATTTCTTTAGAGTTACGTTATGAATTCATGAGTTTTTATATACTTAATGTGCTATAATCCACTGCAATCATCACTCTAGTTTGGTGCTCAACCTGTACCTTCTTTAGCCAGTAGGGGCCCCTTCAAGTAGGTTCCCATGACCTTTGACCCAATTCCTGCAGTCTTTGCTGGCTTCTTTGCTTTCTGGAGTGACAAGATGTCCCAAGTATACTTTGTATGTGTCCTGCCCTAGGCCCACCGTTTCTCATTGGACATAATAATCCTAATCTAAGGCCCAGGGTGCAAAATACTACTTTAATATTGTTACTTTTAAGCCTTTTCAGTGAACAGAACTAGAACATTATTTTTCAGAAATAAAAAATATCTTAAATTTATATTGATGTTCTCAATTCAAGTTAAGGATCACAAGGGTTTTACTTAATTTTTAAATTTTATATTTGTATCATTCTTCTGTTATACTGAAAAACTTAGTTTCCATTGACATTAATACATTGCTTTGTTTCAATATATAAAAATACAGTAACAGTATTTACTATTATTACTAATAGTCAGTCTGCTGAATATACTTTAAGATTTCTTTGTGGTTTATTTGGTCCTCCGGATATATTCCACTAGGAGTATACAGTCAAAATAGTGTCTTTAAAAGTCATTTGAAATCATTTTTCTCCATGTGAATGTGCCTCTAACTTGATGATATAGTTAAGTTTATTTGTTTCAGTTTGGGATATTTAAGGGTTACTTAAAAATTTTTTGATAATTTAAAAATTATATTAAAATCATTCATAATTATAAAGTCAAAATTATAAATCAGGTTGCCTTTAAAGAGATTCAGCAGTCATGCCTTTTTCCTCCCCTTTGTTCCTTCCCCTGACAGAGAATCGTTTTTATTTGTTTCCTTCCATTGTTTTCTTTTTTAAACTATAAGCAAATGTATACATATAAGAATATACTTTTTAAAAAAGATTTTATTTATTTATTTTTAGAGAGAGGGGAAGGGAGGGAAGAAGAAAGGGAGAGAAACATCAATATGTGGTTGCCTCTTGAGCACCCCTATTGGGGACCTGGCCCTCAACCCAGGCAGGTGCCCTGACTGGGAATGGAACGACAGTCCTTTGGTCTGCAGGCTGGCCCTCAATCCACTGAGCCACACTAGCCAGGGCTAAGGATATGCTTTTAACATTGTAATAGGCTGTGCACATTTTCACTCAGGGTGACGAGGAGTTATTATTTAAAAAAATTTTTAAATTCCCTCCTGCACGTATCTAGGGCCTGACATACAGCACTACTTTGTCTAAAATTATAGGCTCATCTGACACCTGTCTCCTTTCCCTGCATTTTCTCCATAGCATTTATAACTATTTAATTTACTCTATATTTTACCTATGATGTTTATTGTCTGTCTCTCCCACCAAAATGTAAATTCCATGAGGGCAGGAATTTTTGTCTGTGTTGTTCGTGATAAAAACCTCGGCACCTAGAGCAATGCCTAGCACTCAAATGATATTCGTTGAATGAATAAAATAATGTTTGATAAATACATGAAGAATAAGTCAGTAAATGGACAACTACATGAATAAATGAATTAATTTAGGACCATGGTTTCGGGCTCCCTCCTCCCATCCCAAAGATCCGGCCGTGGAGCTGGGCCCACTACCCACTGCTGCGTGCGGACTCTGAGCCAGTCTTCCCTCTTGCCTCAGGTGTCAAGTGTGGGGGTGTCCTCTCAGCACCTTCTGGAAACTTCTCGAGCCCCAACTTCCCCAGACCCTACCCCTACAACACAGAGTGCAGCTGGCTGATCGTGGTGGCTGAGGGTTCCTCCGTGCTGCTCACCTTCCATGCCTTCGACCTGGAGTACCACGACACCTGTGGCTTTGACTTCCTGGAGATCTACAACGGGGCTGCCGCAGACCAGGGCAACCTGCTGGGGAGGTTCTGCGGCCAGGTGCCCCCGCCACCCTTCACCTCCTCCTGGCACGTCATGTCTGTCATCTTCCACTCGGATAAGCACGTGGCCAGCCGTGGCTTTTCTGCAGGCTATCAGAAAGGCAAGGGGGACTTGGCAGTGGAGGGGGTGGGTGGTCCCAGGGTGGAGGTCAGGGAAGAGCAGTGGGACTAGGCTGAGACTTGCAGGGTCCCAGCATCTTAGCAGGTGGGCTGCTCCGTCGTAACCTGGATGACTTGCTCTCAGAGCTCATGGGGCAAAGGCAACCTCCATCTGTTGTCGTCGTAGTTGCAGGGTCCGATCTTCATGGCGACAACCCCCGTGTCTCCCTCTGTTGCTCCTGGGAGCCCCCAAGTGTCACACTGTGTCTCGGTCCTCACTGTGCTCAGGAATGAAGCCTCTCATACTCTTCTATTCTTATCCTCCTGATCCCCTGCCCTGGCATCAGGATACCGGAGAGGACACCGTCCTGTCACTGCTGCCGGTCCCTCCATGGCATCTCATTACTTCATGGGCATATGACCCCTGCGCCCCTTCAGGGTCGTCCATTGGAAGGGTCACAAGAGTCACGGGGAGCTGGTGATGCTCTCCCTCCCAAAGCCTTTCCTGACCTCATCTCTTGTATCTGGGCTCCTCCCTCCTTCAAGCAGGCTGGCAACCTGCCCCTAGACTAGTGAGGGAAGCAGAGGCCCTGCTTTCCTTGCCTTTCTCCTTGACTCATTCCTTCTGTCCTGGGCTTCTCTGCACAAACTTATTCATGGCAGCTCAAGCAGCAAACAACCCCTGAGGCTCCTGGCACACGGGGTCCATCAACAGCAATCAGGGGGCTCAGGTGGAACCCCAGTTCTCTCTGACTTTAGAGGCACAGAATGGTAGAATGCTAAACCACCAGAACCACAGACTGATTTAATAACAGTTTTGGAGTCTTAGACCCTTAGATTTTTAGAATGTTCGGATATCAAAGTCATAATACCTTGGGCAAGGTGTTCCGACATTTTGAAAAATTTATTTTTAAAAAAGATTTTATTTATTTATTTTTAGAGAGAGGGAAGGGAGGGAGAAACAAAGGGAGAGAAACATTGATGTGCAAGAGAGAAACATCAATCAGTTGCCTCCCGCATGTGTCCAAACCAGGGACCAGGCCTGAACCCAGGCATGTGCCCTGACCAGGAATTGAACTCGCCACCTTTAGGTTTGTGGGATGACGCTCAACCAACTGAGCCACGCTGGTCGGGGCCCACCATTTTTTAAAAATTATATTTTATTGATTATGCTATTACAGTTGTCCTCATTTTTCCCCCTTTGCCCCCCTCCACCCAGCACTCTCAGGAAATTCCCCCACCATTGTTCACATCCATGGGTCATGTGTATAAGTTCTTTGGCTTCTCCATTTCCCATACTGTACTTTACATCCCCATGGCTATTCTGTAAGTACCTATAAACATATGGAACACTTCACGAATCTGTGTGTCAGCCTTGTGCAGGGGCCATGCTAATCTTCTCCATATCATTCCAATTTTACTGTATGTGCTGCTGAAGTGAGCACAGGGCCCAGCATTTTTTAAAACAGTAGTACCCTTATGTCAAACGGGACCTTATGTTAATCCCTGATATATGAGAGACAAAGGTGGCCAGTATTCTGGTGTATGCATTTGTTTTTAAGGTTCATATTTTTAACATTTATTGTAAGCCAATCATTAAAAACATACCGTAAGTCGGTACTTATGGCCACCAATGAGTTAAAGTTATAAGCCCTGTTGTAAGACATGTGACTGTGGATACCATCTTTTGTTGCATTAAAAAATAGTTTGAATAGTTTGAACACAGCATAGGAATGAAATTTGCACCAGATGCTGTGGACAGAGGCTCCAGAAGGCCCCTGCGGAGCCCTGGAGCACAGTCGGAAAGGCTCTGCTAAGGGTGTTAGCCTTGGGAGGGGTTGCACACTGTCAGAGCCTGCCCTCTCACTCCACAAACGGTAACTCTGAGGCCAGAGAGAGAACGCCCTCCCCAGGGTCACGGCTCAGAGGGGAAATCACTGGGACAGGAAGTCAAGTCCTCCGCCGCCCAGCACAGCGCTTGGTCCGCACAGCCACACCGTGGGGTGAGATTCTGGAGTCTCAGGAAATACGTCGGAGTGTGCCGCTCCCAGCTGGTGGTCCCCAGCCAGTCACGGCATTCGTCATCAACTGCCTCCTGGTTGTATTGGTCACACAGGGCTCCAAAGGGATTTCACCACCACCTTCTCAGACCCTGCACGAGTCTGAGCCCTGTGGGTCAGGCTGGGCAAGTGTGATGATTTCTAATATTCCCGTGAGGCTCAGAGAGTGCTGGGAGACTTGCCCATGGTCACACAGCTGACATAAGGCAGAGTTAGGAGGACCACCGTCTTCAGACTTCAAGCCCATCTCTACTTCACCAGGTCCTCTCTCTCTAAGCCTCAGTTTCCTCACCTGTTAGGGAGGTTTGACAGCACTTCTGAGCTCAGGCACGGCAGCCCCTGTGCCCCACCGGCCTGGTTGGAGGGACAGTGAGCATCACAAGATCAAGTGCACAGGCACCGCAGTCAGTCAGACCCCATTTTCCATGTTACCAGCCCAGCGACCTGCTGTCAGGGCCCTGGCCCTGTCCCTCGGGCCTTGCCACTTTAATGGTTCCTGCCAACCTCCTCATATCTTTGCCTGAGGGCTTTCTCTGAAGTCTCCGCTGGTCACCTCTACCCCCAGCTTCACACCAGTCCCCAAGTTCCCCAGCAGGGCGCAGCAGCTGGTTTGACAACACCCTTCAGCGTCTGTCTCCCTGTCCCTCCCCTTTAGTGTTCCTCACCACCCCCACTCCCCACATGGGGACCCCTGTATCTCCCAAATAAGCTCACTGTGCTCAAATCCTTGTCCCAGAGTGCAGGTGAACCCGAACTCACACAGGTAAGTAACTTAACTTCTCTGTGCCGCCATTTTCTCAACTGTGAATGGGAAGAACCACTGCCCCTCCCTCACAGGGATATGTAATGGTTTAAAAAGACGGTGCAGGTGCTAAGTGCCTGGCCTGAGTCTGCCACGCGACCAGTGCGCAGTGGATGGCGATGAGGTTCCCATGAAATGCCTGTGGCAGTGGCTCGTTGTGGGGTGTCTGGTGCCCATGGGAGGGGACCGTGGAGCCACAGGGAAGGAGAAGGGTGAGTTCAACCAGGCTCCCTTGCAGATGTATGTGGTGGCGTCCTGACGGGCCTGTCGGGGGTCCTCACCAGCCCTGAATACCCGAACAATTACCCCAACAACGTGGAGTGCCACTGGGTGATCCGGGCCGCTGGCCCTGCCACGGTCAAGCTGGTGTTCGAGGACTTCCAGGTGGAGGGCAACGAGGAGTGCACCTATGACTACGTGGCTGTGCTCGGGGTGCCTGGCCCTGCCCGCGGGCACCACTACTGCGGCAGCTCCAGGCCCCCCACCCTGGTGTCGCTGGGCCACGAGCTGCAGGTGATCTTTAAGTCTGACTTTAACATCGGAGGCCGGGGCTTCAAGGCCTACTACTTCTCAGGTAGGAGGGACTGCAGGTGCACCCCAGTCCCCGGTGCGTGCTGGGCACCTGCCTCCCCAGTGTGCTTGTGTGGAAAGAGGGTCACCCTTTCCTGCCTCTGGGCTTTGTGCTTTCTCCTCTCTCTGCCTGGAATGTTCTAGCACACTCTTCCCTGTCTGGCCAATGCCAAGACATAAGCATGTCACCTCCTCCATGAAGACTTCCTGATTCACTCAGAATTAATCTCTTCCTTCAGTTCATTACAGAAGTTTTCTCATAGCAATGATCTGTTGCCTGTTGATCTTCTCTGCCTGTGTGAGTCCCTACGGGCTTATCTTTGTACCTGCCATGTGGAGCTATTTCATTAATGTTTGTACAAGTAAATGAATGAACCCTTGGGGGATTCACCTTCTATAGGAGAAGATGGAAAAGGAAACAGGCAATGACAACTCACTGTGACCTATGCTATGTAACAGAAAGAATCATGGGTGACATCCTGGAAGAGGAGAGAATTAGGCAGTGCTTTAATTAGGCAGAAGGAAGGGAAGGGGGCCCCAAGCAGAGGGATCTGCATGTACAAACGCATGGAGGACAGAGAGGGTTTGGTGTGCTTTGCTTGTTGTACTAGGAGATGTCTGGTGAAGCTGGAAGGTAGGGGTGGATGAGGGGCAGTGAGAAAAAGGGTAGGGTCAGGTCAGGAACCACACTGTCAAGTCCAAGGTTAGGCTCAACTCTGAGGACCAGTATTAGATATAGTTTTTTAATTCCAAACAGAGCCAACATGCATGAAGGGAAGTGCCAGTTGGAATGAGATTCCCAGCTTTTAGCTAATTTCAGGTTGAAGCAGACTTTGGGATCAATTGTCTAGTTTTATGGCCATGGTGCCCACAACCTGCCACGGTGACATTATAATCACTATAGCGCCTGTTGCAGAAAATAACAGTCCCCACCCTTCTCACCATTGCTCCTTCTACCCACTGTTCCCCAGGAGAATGCCAGGAGGTGTATACAGACGTGCGGGGCAACTTCTCCAGCCCACACTACCCCAGCTCCTACCCCAACAACATCCACTGCCACTGGACCATCCGCCTGCCTCCTGGCTACCGGGTTAAGATGTTCTTCCTGGACCTGGAACTGGAAGGGCCCAACAGCCTCACCAAGACCTGTGACTTTGACCATCTGGCAGCCTTCGATGGGGCCAGTGAGGAAGCGCCCCTGCTGGGGAACTGGTGCGGCCGTCACCTGCCGCCACCAGTCACCTCAAGCCACAACCAGCTCCTGCTCCGGCTACACACAGACCGCAGCACCACCCGCAGGGGCTTCTCTGTGGCCTACATTGGAGGTCAGCTGGGCTTGGAGGGGTGGGTGTGCTGGAGCGGGAACAGCAAGGTGGGGACCCCAGGTCTTTGCAGCTTCCTTCCTCCATCCCACGAACTGGTCTCCACAATCTCTTTCCAGGTGGCTCTGCTGCCACCGACTCCTCCTCTGGGACCTTTGAGACTGTGCCAGTGTGGCCCTTACTTATTTCCACTGTTGCAGGGATCTACTTTTCCAGCTTCCAACTCTGCAATCCCTAATCCCTCCCCGTCTGGCTCCTTCCCCATTGGCCCATGGCCTGTCTTACACTGTGATTGATCTTGGTCCTATATCCAGGGGTAATATACAAAATATGGTAGTGTTATTTATGGTAAACAATTGGTATAACCACATGATGCCGGCCAGCCTTGCTTGTGTTAGTCAGAAACCCTAACCGCCAGCAGCTTGAACAAATGGCTTTTGTTTTCCTCACTTAAGAAGAAGTCTGGAGCCAGGCAGCTTCTGTGTTCGTTCAGGAACTCGACCCTGTCCCAGCTGGAATCTCTGGGATTCTCTTGGCCTCATTACTGCAAAATGGCTGCCACCACGCCAGGCATCATGTCCATGCTCAAGAGCCGGAAGAGGGTAGGAGAGGAGCCAGCCACAAATTTCCTTTTATTAGGAAAGCAAAACCATTCTCAGCAGCTGTCCAAAGACTTCTCACTGGAAGTCTTGGTCTCATTGGTTTGAACTTGGTCAGATGGCCATGCCTAACTGCAGAGGGGGCTGGGGACACTGGCACTCAGCTTTTCCAGCCTCCACAGTGCCAGTTAGATTTGCCAGCCGACATCGCTCCCTTCTTCTCACCGCCCTTCCCAGGGCCATGGGTCCAGAAACCCATTTTGCCCTCAGCCTGACCAGGCTGAAGCTCTCTGTTGTGCAGGTGCAGACACAAAGGTGCAGGGGGGGATGGCACAGCCAAGGCTAGAACTCACTCCCCGCCTTCACGTGTGGCTGAGCGGGGCTGAGGAGGCCCCGCTGAGCTCAGACAGACCAAGGCCACACCCAAGTGCTGCCGTTTATGACCATCCATCTGTAAAGGGGGTTGATGGATGCCCTAGACAGGCTGTCATCAGGATGAAATGAGGTGACACAGGTGACAGTGCTTGGCTCTGAGGCCATCCTTGCTGAGGATGGATTTCTTTCTCTCATGTGCCCCAGGCCTGTCCTGCATTTGAAAGATCTTTCCTGTCTCCTTACCTCACATACAAGAGGGGGTGGGGGACCCAGTGATGGGGAAGGGAACAGCAGAGCTGCAGCGAGCTAGTGGAGAGGGGTGGCCTGGGCAGCCCCACCCTCTGGGCCTCAGTCGGCTCCTTCCCTACACTGGGAGGGGAAAACGGTCCCTCTGTTAGCGGGGCGCCCTCCTTGGGTTGCACTCTGCACAGCCAGGGGCCATGGGGCTCTGCCACAGCTAGCTGGCAAGTCGCTTGCTCTCTGTGGGCCTCAGCTTTTCCACCTGTAAAACGAGGACATTGGCTGATGGATCTTTCAAGTCCCTTTTGGCCCCCTTAGTCTCAGTTCCAGGCCTGGGTCCCCTCCCAGCTCTGTGTGATCTCAGACAAGCCCCTTCTCCTTTTGGTGCCTCCAGGGACTGAGGGTGAGGCAGCTCTAATCCTGGCTTCTGTTCAGGGGCAGGAGCCCCTGCTCCCACCACACCGCACCTCCCTCCCCGGGTCCCCGTGGGAGCCTGGGGTCAGACAGGGGCAGTCATGCTGGGTGAGGTGCCAGATGTGGCCCAGGCTGCAGGCGGCCCCCTGGCTAGAGGACAGCCTCGCATCAATCAGAGGTGACACGCAATTCAGCGCCACCAAGATCGTTGTGGGAGACGGCAGACCCATAAATCCCTGACTGCCCAGACACCAGAGGCTGAAATATGTCTGAGGCATTTCCCGAAGGGGTGTTGAGAGTCCCAGGCCCCTGGCTGCCAGCTCTTTCCTTTTCCTCCCACCACCCCCCCCTTCCCCTACACTCACCCCTGCCCCCGCAGGCGCCGCCCCGTACACACACGTGTGCACACACAGGCCTGCACAGACCCAACATTTGAGTCACAGTGTGGTGGCCTGGGGGGCGCAGGGGCCCAGGTAGGGTGAGGAGATCAGGACCTCCCTAGTCCTACAACCTCGATGGTTGCCATCCCGCTCGAACCGTTGCAAACTGCTTCTCCTCGCAGAGCTTCGGTTCCCAAACTGTGGAGACGCTCTAGTCACGTTCACCTCATGGGGTCATCATGGGGAGAGGGTGAGGCTGTGTTCACCACTGTTTTCAAAACTGCAGCCCCTCCCCTCCCGGCCCCTCCCCTCTCCCAGCACCCGCACACACTCTGCGCTCTCTCTACTCTTGGCCTGGTTTGCCCTCAGATCGCTCCGGAGCTTAGGTGCATTGTACATGTTGCCCCTCACCCAACTGCAGTGTGAACTCCAAGGGGGCAGGAATTTTTGGCTGTTTCTCCCACCCCCCATTTCTGTATCTGAGGTACTTACAATAGTGCTTGCACATAGTAGGCCCTCAATAAATATTTGTTAACTGATTGAATGAATTGCTTGGCACATGGCAAAGCAATCAGCAAATAGTAGCTTTTATTATGGTTAAGAATATTCACTCATTCATTCATTCATTCATTCATTCATTCAATCGTTCATTCAGCATCCACTGTACCTGCCAAACTCTGTGTGAGGCTCAGAGGACGCTGAGAGGCAGGCATGGTGCCTGTCATCGATGGAGTTAAATGGAGTAATGCATATAAAACATCCCCGCAGGACTGCGAAAGAGTTATTCCCACTCTGGGCTCGGTCTTCCCATTCGCCACCCTTGAGTGGGAGCTTGGGGGGTGGGGTCAGACTGCCTGCCCCCAAGGCCTCCAGCTCCTCCCTCCTGTCCCCAGTGGTGCCCATGAACGTGAGCTGCTCCCGCACGGACTTCCAGATCCTGATCTCCACGCAGGCGCTGGCCCCACTGGGGCAGACCCAGGTCTATCTGGGCAGCCGGCGCTGTGCTGCCCAGGAGGTCGGCAGCACCTTCCGGATCCAGGCCCGCTTCGACACCTGCGGCACTGAGTCTCAGGTAGGGGCTGGGAGTGATGGGCGGGCGTGACGGAGGGCAGGCGAGAGAAAGGCACCTGCCATTCCTGAGCATTCAGCTTCTCTTCCTGGCTCTGATGATCACAAGTCTGGATACAGAACTCAGCCTCTCTTGGCTTCATGGCAAACTTGCTCAGTGTGGACACAACCGAGAACTCAGATAAGGGAGACAGATAAGGGAGCCCGTTGCACAGCCTGGCGCAACCAAAAGCTCCTGTTGGAGGCTCCTCCCACGAGGCCCTATGGATCGACCATCCCTGGGGGCCTCCTGCTGTCCCCCTCCCCAGAGATCCCAGGGCCACCCCGTCCTCACCCCTTCCACAGGCAGAGCTGCGTGAGCCCTGCTGCCTACTGCCTGCCCCTTCCCTAATATTGGGGGGGAGGGTTAGATTTTATTTATTTATTTATTTTTAGAGAGAGGGGAGGGAGGAAAAAAGAGAAATATCGATGTGTAAGAGAAACATCAACTGGTTGCCTCTTGCACACTCCCAACTGGGGACCTGACCAGGAATTGAGCTAGTGACCTTTCAGTTCATAGGCCAACACTCAGTCCACTGAGCCACAGCGGCCAGGGCCCCTTTGCTAGCTTTGTGATCCAAATCCTTCCCTGGGCTCCACAAAACAAAAGGGCCTTTCAAGTAATAGGATCCACCTCCCTCCAAAGGCAGCGAGACTTACAAATACATTATTTCTATTATCCTTGTGTTTTGGAAACCTTAAACCCAGGCTCGGGCCCTAAGAGCTGCTGAGCAGTGCCCCAGACACCCTGGATGTTTATACTCTTAGGGACAGATGGGGGGGGGCAAGAGGAGAACGAACCGTGGTCTCTATCAGGGCGACTCCCCAGCCTTGGTACCTGGGGGTCTGCCAGGCTGGCCTGGGAGAAACCACAGGAATCCAGCAAACCATACTCCCCCTCCCCCGATATTAGCCTAATATATGCCTCTAGCCCCTCCAGCCTACCCCTCTGCTTCCCAAGCCTCCTGGCAGCCGCTGACCTTTTGACCTGAGAGGAGAAGTGCGGTGGGTCTTGGCTGCTAAAATAATCTGCCTGTACTACTCTCCTGCCCTATGTCCCCCAGGGGTTTTCTCTGGGGCAGAACCACATTCCACAGAGTCAAGAAGTGAGCAGATGGGGAATTCTAGAAACAGGGAATTATATGGTCTAGAAGGAGGAACTCAGAGACACTCAGAGTCTCAGAGTCACGGAGCCACCACCAGAACGGGGAACTACGGAATCCTAGAACCTTGGAATCACAGACTCTTGGAGTTCGTACCTGGGAAACAAAGGGCTGAGAACCTTAGGCTCATGGATTCTTGGTGTAATGCTTTTCAGTCTTCCAGGAGAATCAGTCTCCGCACTGGGTTGCTTTCCAAGGCACTCTGCTCAAACAGCTGAAAGCCCTGGCAGCCTTCGTGTGCGCCACTTGAAAAGCACTGCAGAGCTGACTGCATAACCGTAGCTTCTTGTGTGGCCTTTGCTTCCTCCTCCAGCCTCGCACTCATAGAAAACTTTCCCGCACCCCACTTTATGATTTTTCTCCCTTCTTCATAATGAAGAGTCACTTCAGCCCTTTGGCTGGGTCCCCTTCCACGCCCAGGTGCGGCCCTTTTCTTGCCCAGTGTCCCAGTTCTGCGTTACAAAAACCCGGGATGCCAGTCCTCTTCAGAGGGTGTGGTGGCGGAGGGGCTGAGGGCACAGATGCAGGGAGGCTCCTGCGCTACAGAAACCCAGAGCTGGGAGACACCCTCAAGGTTGCCTGGCGTCCAAAACTCCCTCCTCCGAAGTGTCCAGGCCTGCTCTCTCTGTTTTAGGCAGCTTTCTAAAAAACATTATTTTTAGAGAGAAGGGAAGGGAAGGAGAAAGAGGGAGAGAAACATTGATGGGCTGCCTCTCACACACCCCCAACTGGGGACCTGGCCCTCAATCCAGGCATGTGCCCCAACTGGGAGTCAAACCAGTGACCTTTGGCTTTGTGGGACGACCCCCCATCCGACTGAGCCACCCCAGCCAGGGCTGTTTTAGGCAGCTTTGATTTTTAGAAGCCCCACCACTGGGCAGGGGCAGTTGGGCAACCTGAGGGGTGTATGGCTGCTGCAGATACAGGGTGGGTGGGGGGAGTAGCCCTGTGCCATGGCAGCCACCTCCAGACCCCTTCAGACTGCCCATCAAAATACTGCCCCCAGGCCTGGCCCTAACGCCTCAGCACCTCGGGGCGACTTGACTCCTGCCCCCTCATCTGTGGCAGCGGGGGTGGGGGTGGGGCAACGTTGGCCAAACCTCTCACATCTCACTCCTCAAGAGTTCTCCCCAGCCTTACGGCGCTGCCACTCTGGTGACCAGGGACTCAACAGCAGGGACACTTAACTGCTGCAGACATAACTTGGAGGAAAGATTCCAAAAGAAAAGTCACATAACACCAGGGACAGGGCTTATATCTGGGAGGCAGGAGCCGTGGCTTCCGGACTTGGCTCGGGGCGTGGCCGCCTTTGCTAGGCCCCAGTGCTCACGTCTGTATGAAGGGAAATGGAACTGGATGCCATGGAAGTCCCATTTGGTCCCATGTTCTTTGAGATGAATGAGGCGTGGTGGCTAAGAGCGCAGTAAGAATCGGGCAGATCTGGGTGAGAATATGTTCCCTGTCACGCGAGTGCTGTGTGACTCAGACAAGCACTGTAACCTCTAGGTCTCAGTTTCCTCATCTGTAAAGTGGAGGCACCAATAGTACCAATAAGAGAGGGTTGTGAGAATTAAATGAGATAGTGCACTTAAGATACAAAGCCTGGGGTGTGGCAAGCGTCCCTGTGCTTACTAGGGCTCCCTGCCATGGATCCTGCTTCTTTGAAGCCAGAGCAAACACTGACCCATCAAATCTGATACTGTCCTTCCAGACACCCTTGTAGCGCCCCTTCTACAGGTGGGGACACTGAGGCTCCCTGTGGGAAAGAAGTCAGTGACCAAGCTGGGACTAGAGCCCAGGCTCCTGGGGTTCTGCCGCCTTGGTGCTGAGTCCCCAGATACCTAGGGGGACAGGGTGAGCTCTGGGTCCCTTCGGGTACGAGTGAGTGCCCCGTGACCTCCACAGAGAAGGAACAACACTGCGGTGATCGTCAGCGTACTGTACATCACCTTCTCTGCTGCCGGGCGGGACGACACCCACGAGTACGAGGTCCGCTGTGAGCCCCGGCGCAAGGAGGCGTCCGTGCACTTGCTGTCCGGCTCCCACTGGCTCGGGCCCTATGCCGCAGCGGCCGAGCCCCTTCAGGAAGCGCCGCCCAGGGATGAGGTGGAAACAGTGGAGGTCCCCGTGGCCATGGTGGCCCAGGATACCAGTGACATTGTCTTCCTGGGCCTTTGCGTCCTGGCTGGAGTCCTCATGGTCATTGCCATTGTGGTCCTGATGCTGCTGTGAGCGGGCCAGGCAGGGCCCTGGCCACCGGCTTCCCTGGGAAGTGGCTTGGGAAGCCTACAAAAGGGGCAGAACCGGGCCTCGCTGACGTGTTGGTGACAAGGGGCAAATCACTGTCCCTCCCCGAGCCTCAGTTTCCTAAGGACCAGTACTCCAGCGTGCTGATCTTGCAGGGCTGACGTGAGGCCCAGAGAAGGGCGTGGACGGTGAGAGCTTTGTACACTATAGCGTGACTGGCTGTGTATGCGATCGTTGTCATTAGTTTTAAAGATACAAAAGAACTGTGTGTGGTACTCTCACTGGAGACAGAGTGGATAAAGCTGACTCCTTCTGTAACTTGTGAGAGTGTTTCACCAACTCAGGGTGCAAGTAAGGGCATCTCTTACTTCTCCAACGAGTCACGCACCCCAAGCCTTCGTTAACAGGATGTTCCTGATCCATCTGGAGCCTTCGCTGTCCACAAAATGGCCCAAGAATCCTGAGGACTTCATCTAAAGCAGCCCCGTCCTGCCTCCAGACTCCAGAAAGGAGGAAAGGGGCAGAAACCCCATGAGCATGGCTGTTTTGGGCCCTGCCACATGGTGTCGCTGCTGAAGACTGACCGCGTGCGGGGAGGTGGCAATGCCCTGCTGGGGAAGATCCCTGTATAAGCCACAGGCAGGCCTGCACCGTGCTCAGCAGTGAGGCTGGAGGCTGAGGACCTGTGTGTCCATCACATTGGCGTTTATCCTAAAATACCTGTGGTCCTCGACTGAAAAGCTGATGGAAGTCCCATGTGTCTCTGTCCTCCTTACCCCTGATGTTGACCTTAGGCTACCGCCCACCGCCCCTCCCCAGATGAGTTCTCTTGGAGCCCTCTGGACCTTGTCCTGCCATTGGACTTCACTCAGAGCTACTCTAGTCTACTCAGCTACTTCAGGCCACCCACATTTCTCTAAGTTCCCCCAGAGGGAGCAGGGCTGGTCTCTGAATGCTGACCTGTGGGAAGGCCTCGGGCATCTTTGTGCAGACTGGCTCATCCCTCCCTAGAGCTCCACATACCAAGAAGTGGAGCAATCTTGTTAGTGAAAAAGAAACAAACAATGCATTTGTAATACACCGCTTTCCCTTGTTCACCTTTATATTGCATAATAACACATTCAATTAAATCCTTCCACAATAACAGAAATCTCCAAACCAACCGTGCTGACCACTGGCATCAGTTTTAAAAGCTGTAGCCCAATTACACAATTCCTTCAACAACCCAACAAGCATCCACTGGTTTCCAGCTGTGTAGCTGTCAGTGTGACGGGCTGCAGGCACACCTGTCAGCCCATCAAGCAAATTCCTGCCTTCAGGGTGCTTGTGGCCGGGGCAAGCAAAATCAGGGTCAGGAGGGCCGGCAGCTGGGTAACTCGCAGAGTCAAGAAGTAGAGGAAGAGAGCCAGCAATGTAAGGGATGAAGTAAGGGGAAAGAGCTGCCTAGACATTAGAAGAACTGTGTTCAAGTCCAAGTTCTTATTAATTTTGTGAGCCTGGGCAAGTCACTTTGATTCTATGAACGATGATGTCTCTACTTGCAAAACAAGATGTAGATCATAGCTTGCTGTGAGGATGCAGCAACATGACGAGCTAGGGGAGTCTGCCAAGTAATGGATGTGACCGCAGGGAGAGTCGTGCCTGTGATCTGGGCACTTGGAGCACAGCCCCTTCCTCTCTCCCACCCACCTTCTCACTCTCAGGTGCCTCCAGCCACCGAGCCAAGCTACCACCGCCAGCCTGCATGGTAAACACCTCCCAAACCACCTGGGCCTCCGTTTCCCCATCCGGAAAGGACTGGACACACACCAGATACTCTGTGGGCGCCCAGAAGTTCTTCCCTCCAGAACCCATGGGTGGGCCTTGGGGTACAGCTGGTGGGACCTGAGACAGGTGAGCCCAAACTGGCCTTATCCTTGTCAGCTCATCACGGTGGGGGAGACAGGGGCTTAGCCTGTGCGAAGCCTAATTTTCAGAGCTGAGTGTGTGATTGTGTTTGTAGACTTGCACACGTGGGAAAGTGGGGGCCTCTGTCCGAACCGTCAGCAGCTGGTCTTCAAGGGCCAGCGCAGAGAGGCCAGAGCTCAGGCTTTGCAGCCAGGCCACCAGGGCCCCACTGCTTGCTAGCTGTGTCACCGTGGGCCTGCTCACCAGTTCATTGGGAGGATTAGGTGAGATAATGGGTGACAGTGGCCAGGACACAGGGAGGAGGCGGCAAAACGCAGTTGTTACCACTGACTAGCAAAAGCTCTGGCCTAGAAACCCAAGTCCTTGGCCCAACCTTGCCACCGACTTGCCGTGTGGCCTTGGGAGAGCCCGTCCCCTTCTCTGGCCTCATCTTCCCCATTTTCCACATGTGAGAAGCATCATTGTCACCCCAGCACTGTCACTGTCATAGCTCCTGCCTCCTCAGCGCCTACTATGTGGCAGGTGTTTCAGATGTGTCATTCTCACTTAAGCCCCCTCGTGAGGCCAACATAAACTGCCCCCATTTTACAGATAAGAAACTGAGGTTTGGGGAGGGCAAGTGCCATGGCCAAGATTGCAAGGCTATGAAATGTGGAGGCTTGTCTTAAAGGAGTCGGTTTTCCCCAAGCTGGGGCGCTCTGCGGAGATCTGGGTCCTCTCGGGACCCGGCCGATGCTCTCAAACCTTGCAGCTGTGCCTGGTTGGGAGTGCAGTGGAATGACTGAGAGGGAGAGAGAGGGGGGTTGTATTTTCACAAACGTGCTCAGGTCCCGCCACTCCCTGCCCTCTGGGCACCCTGCACGCCCACAGGAAATAACAGTCTCTGTGACAGCCCAGTGAGTTATAGCCGTCAGCCAGCACGCCTTGGCCCTGGGAGAGTCCAGGCCTGGCACCGCCTTCCTGCCCACCTGCCCAGCTCCCTGTTCCGCCAGTGGGGGCTGTGCAAGGAGCCGGGTGAGAACCCCATGGGCTGTGTAGCCTTGGGACGTGCCTACCCCCAGCTAGGAGCTTGGGGTCCTCCTTCCAGCCTGTCCCTGCAGGGCCAGTGCTACTGATGAAGAAGTACCAGGCAAGTGGATGTGCTCGCCCTGGGAAAAACACCTTCTGGACTGCATGTCAGGCAGACCGGGGTGCATTTCCAGTTCTTCCCCTGGCTCAGTGTGACCTTGGGCAGGTCGCTCAATCCCTCTGAGCCTCAGTTTCTTTATGTGTGGAATGGGGGTAGAAAGACTCCTCACACAGGTATGGTGAGGGCTGAGAGAACATGGGGAGAGCACCCCACATGAGGCCTTCGCCTGGGTGATCAGGAAGTGGTTGGCTGGCAGGCCGGGCCTGGCAAGGGCTTCCCTGGGGAGTCCTCAAGTCCCAGAGCTGGAAGGGGCCTGACAAGAAAGCAAGTCCCCACTGTGTCTCCCATGAGCCTCCCTGCTCTCAGTGTGCCCAGCCTCCCCGCTCCCCTGCTGTTCTGCTGTAGACCAAGGTCGCTCCCACCCAGCCACTCCATCTCCCGGTCCCTCTGTGTGGAACGTCCTTGCCCCAGAGCATTGCCTAACCTGGCCCCTTCACACCCTTCTCCACCCGCAGGCCCCTGAGCACGTACGTCCCATCGCACACCTGTCACTTTGCTCCCCCCTCGGCTTGCTTTATTTTCACCACAGGACATATCACCACCTGAAATGGTGTGACGGGTGTTTTTGCTTTTACTCCCTCACGTCTGCTCCTCTCACTATGGTGCCAGACCTGTGGAGGCAGTTTTCCGCCGTCCACCCCACCAGAGCCTGGCACGCAGGGCCGGCAGGAGTGTGGAGAACGAGTGAGCAAGCCCAAGAAGGAACCGGTGAATCTGATGTAATCCCATTCATTTAATCTCATGTGTGTGGCGGTATTGGTGCTTCGGTGCAGTTGGAGTCAAGGGCATTTCCCAGTGTCTTCTCTGAGCCCCCTCTTCACGGACATGCAGACAGGCTCAGAGGCGGCCCCTCCCTCCAGGAGCCCGCCGTCTGCGGGCAGAGAGCCAGCTCTGAGGCGCATGGGGCCTCACCCATGGCCACTGAGATCAGGAATCTGAGATGACTTTAATAAAGGGGCCATTATTTATTTATTTTAAATAATTTTTACTATAGTTGGCATACACTATTATGTTGTTTAAGGGGTACAACACAGTTACCACACTTAGACAACTTATGAAGCGATCCCCCCGGTAAGGCCAGCACCCGTCTGACACTGTACGTAGTTATTGCAATGTTATCGACCACACTCCCTCTGCTGCTCTTCACAGCCCCGTGGCTTTTCGTAACTGGCAGGCTGCACTTCTTAACCCCTGCTCCTTTCTCATCCAGCGCCCCTCTCCCATCTGGCACCCATCAAAAGTTGTCTGCATCCGTGAGTCTGTGTCTGTTTTGCTTGTTCATTTATTTTGCTTTTTTAGATTCCACATGTAAGTGAAATCATATCGTCTGTGTCTTTCTCGGTCTCTGAGTTATTTTACTTAGCATAATTCCCTCTTGGTTCGTCCATATTGTTGCAAATGGCAAGATATCACTCTTTTTATGGCTGAGTAATATTCCATTGTATACCCATGATAAAGAGGTTATTTGCAAAGGCGCAGGCAGGGTGCAGAGAAGCCATGGGGGAGTGCAGAATCTGGGGGTAGTGACAGTGGAGGCCTTACCATCCTCAGGCCTGAAGGGTGAGGAGAGGGATGCAAGCCAGCCAAGGGACCCCTTGCCCCCTCCCACCCTCCAGTCTCCTGGGGGGCCGTCCTCACGGGCCGAACCCAGAGGAATGCAGACCTCGTTGGTCAGTGTCTCCAGGGCAGTCAGCAGGGTGGAGAGTGATAGTGGATGGAGAGGCTCAAATGGAGGTGACACAGAAGTAACCAAAACACTTTCCTTTCTAAGGCTTTTGGGAACAGGACAGGATTAAATTCCTGACTCAACTTGTGGAGTGCTGGAGGAGCCCAGAGGAACACCTCAGGCTGTGCAGAAGGCTCAGCAGGGGGAGGAGGGGGAATGGCATCCAGGCACAGGGAACAGCACGTGCTAAGGCAAAGAGGCATGAAAGAGCCTGTCATGACTGGGAGACAGGACAAGGGCCGCTGGGGGAGCTAGGAGGTGCACTGGGGCGAAGCTGGAAAGGCAGACTGGGAAATGATCTGGATGGCACCGGCTGCTTCTCTTAGAAGGATGGAAGCCCTTGTGTCCTTGGCTTCAGAATGAAGACACCTGCTGGGCCAGGAAGGCCAAGTGACTGCTCCTTTCTGTCAGTGATGCCCCTGGGACAGCCCCCACTGGGAAAGGCCCTCGATCCGTCAGCACTGCGCACGCTGTTTGGGAGTAAACCAGCTGGGCACGGCGAGCTGGACCCTGGGTTCTGTCTCTGTCCCCTTCTGGGGAAGTGGCCTTAGTCTGTCAGTCTGCCAATTCTCTGGACTCCTTCAAGAGGCGCTTCCCCGGCAGCCACCATGAGCCAGGACCCAGGCCAGGGTGCTGGGGTCCAGAGAGGAATGGGGCATGGCTGGTGCAGGAGCTGGGCCTGGGCCACTAGCTTTCCACAACCTCCCCAAGTCTCAGTTTCCTCATCTGTAAATCGGAAACAAAAGTGGGAACATTTACTGAAATTTACTCAACACCAGGTATTGTTCTAGATGTTTTTACATTTATTTTCTCCTTTAATTCTCTACACAGTAGCTATTATTATTCCTTCTAAGCAACAGGAGACGTGGGATTCAGCAGGTCTGCCTGAAGAGCCCAGGCCTTACCGTAAAGCAGGTGAGGGGACTTCACGAGGAAACAGAAGCAACTGTCAGTCATTTGCAGCTGTGACGAATGCGTGTTGGATACGAACTTTGGGCTCCTGCGCCTGGTGTCGGTCTCAGAACCTAAGCGCTTCCCATAAATTAATTCGTGTGGTGATGTTGTGAGGCAGGTACCGTTATGAGTCCCACCTCACAGGCGAGGAACCCGAGGCACTGAGAGGTGGAGAGACTTGCCTGAGGTCACAGCTAATAGCTCTCAGGAACTGTCTGGACATTTCGTGTGTATTAGCTCGTTTAGGCCCCACAACAGAGTTGCTGAGGCACAGAGGCTGCGCATCTCACCCACAGTCACATCCCTAGTTGTGGTTGTAGCCGGGCCTCGAACCGGGAGGCCAATTTCAGAGTCTCTGCTCCTGCCCAGCAGCTCTGACACTTCTTGGCTCAGTGCCTTGCGCAGAGCAGGAGCTCAGTAAGTATTGGCCAGTCCCAGTGGGAGGCTGCATGCAGGGTGGGTTCCGGGCTCCTGAGGTGCCAGCCAGGCCCCATGAGCTGCTGTCGCGTCTCAGGTGGCTCGTCAGGGCTTAAGGCTGCTCCCAGGGGAGACTTCCGGGATCCCAAGGTCTCCGTGGCCTGTCTGTTCTGCCCACGCAGGCCCTGGCACACACAGTGCAGGAGTCGGGTCTGGCTGCCCTAGGCACTGAGCCTCAGGGCCTCCCAGGGCCACTCCATGTTGCCCTCCAAAGTCAGCAACTCGCCTGGGCTGGCCTGCCTCTGGAACATCAGGGGAGCCTCACTGCCCTCTGCTGGCTTCCTTCAAGCGCACACAGGGTCCAGGAGCAGCAGGAACCTTTGGAAAGGCACTGTGCTGGCCATCTGAGCACCCTAGCCCCACCTGGGCCTGGGCCCCAGTGCTGTCCAGACTGCCCCTCGGGGGCTGATTGTGAAGAGCCCACGTGCCACCCTCCTTGGAGTCACTGGCAGAAATTCGGACATAGTAGCAGTGGCCCCAGCTCACTAAGCCCCCAGGCAAGCAGGCGCTGCACCCACTCTCCTCCTCACAACCATCCCACTTTACAGATGAGAAAGCTGAGGCCCAGCCAGGCTAGGGGGCTTACCGAGGACCACCCAACTGGTAAGTGGTGGAGCAGTGACTTGAGCCCAGCTCCTTCTGGGGGCTCTTTTTAAAAAAAAAAAATGTTTTATTGATTATGTTATTACAGTTGTCCCATTTTGCCCCCTTTATTCCCCTCTGCCCTGGACACCTCCTCCCACCCGCATCTCCCCACCTTAGTTCATATCCATGGGTCGTACATATAAGTTCTTCGGCTTCTACATTTCCCATACTATTCTTACCCTCCCCCTGTCTATTTTTATCTACCATTTATGCTTCTTATTCCCTGTACCTTTTCCCCTACTCTCCCCCACTGCTGATAACCCTCCATGTGATCTCCATTTCTCTGATTCTATTCCTGTTCTAGTTGTTTGCGTTTTTGTTTTTTTAGATGCAGTTGTTGATAGTAGTGAGTTTGTTTTCATTTTACTGTTCAGAGTTTTGATCATCTTCTTTTTCTTAGATAAATCCTTTTAACATTTCATATCATAAGAGCTTGGTGATGATGAACTCCTTTAACTTGACCTTATCTGGGAAACACTTTATCTGCCCATCCATTCTAAATGATAGCTTTGCTGGATACAGTAATCTTGGATGTAGGTCCTTGTTTCTCATGACTTTGAATACTTCTTCCCAGCCCTTTCTTGCCTGTAAGGTTTCTTTTGAGAAATCAGCTGATAGTCTAATGGGAACTCCTTTGTGGGTAACTCTCGCTTTTCTTTTGCTGCTTTTAAGATTTTCTCCTTATCTTTAATCTTTGGTGATGTAATTATGATGTGCCTTGGTGTGTTCCTCCTTGGTTCCAACTTCTTTGGGACTCTCTGAGCTTCCTGAACTTCCTGGAAGTCTATTTCCTTTGTCAGATTGGGGAAGTTCTCCTTCGTTATTTTTTCAAATAAGCTTTTAATTTCTTGGTCTCCCTCTTCTCCTTCTGGCACCCCTATGATTCAGATGTTAGAACATTTAAAGTTGTCCTGGAGGTTCCTAAGCCTCTCTTCATTTTTTTGAATTCTTGTTTCTTCATTCTGTTCTGGTTTAACGTTTCTTTCTTTCTTCTGCTCCAAACCGTTGGTTTGAGTCCCAGTTTCCTTCCATCACTGTTGGTTCCCTGTACATTTTCCTTTATTTCACTTTTCACAGCCTTAACTTTTTCCTCTATTTTGTGACCATACTCAACCAATTCTGTGAGCATCCTGATTACCAGTGTTTTGAACTCTGCATGTGATAGGTTGGCATTTTCTTCTTTGGTTAGGTATATTTTTTCTGGACTTTGTTCTGTCATTCGGGCCATCTTCCTTCCTTCCTTCCTACCTTCCTACCTTCCTACCTTCCTACCTTCCTACCTTCCTTCCTTTCTTTCTTTTTGGTGCACCTGTTATGTATAAGGGGTGGAGCCTTAGGTATTCACCAGGGCCGTTGTGGCACTGTATGTGGGGGGAGGGGTCTGAGAGGGAACAGTGCTGCATGTTCAGCTCTTGGTGGGCTTTCTGTCACTTCCACCTCTACCCACAAGCAAATTGGGACCTTCTGGTGCTAATTCCCGAGTGGGTGGTTTTGTGTACATTCTAGGACCCTGTTGGTCTCTCCAGTGAACTCTCCTGTGAGGCTGGGAGTTTCTCCCACCACCTCAACCCCCACAGGTGTTTTCAGTCAGAGGTTTTGAGGCTTTATTTTTCCAACTGGAACCCTGGATTGCGTGGTCTGTCTTGCTCCCCAGTTGTTCCTCCTGGTTTATCTGCATGTGAATGTGGGACCACCCAGTCCGCCAACCGCTGCCTCTCCCGGCCAGCCAGTTGCCACCTTGCTGTGAGTCCTCCCCGTCTCCTACCAGTCTGGATGAATGTTTTTTCTTTAACTCCTTGGTTGTCAGACTTCCATACAGTTGGATTTTTTTTGGCAGTTTTGGTGGTTTTTTGTTTTTAAATTTGTCATTGTCCTTTTGGTTGTGAGAGGAGGCACAGTGTGTCTACCTACTCCTCCATCTTGATCAGAAGTTGATGAGTCTGGTGGCTCTTTTTATAAGACCCAAACCACACAGATTCTTCCTGATGGCCCCCTGCTCTTTGTGCCAAGAGGACCCCTCAGGGTATTATTCATGGCTTTGAGTGCCTGGCCCCGACTGGCCGACCTATGGGTGATGGGGAGACAGCTTCAGTGTCAGTGGCGGGCGTAGTCCTGCCCATAAACCAGCAACGACATAGAGCAGGTGAGCACTGTGGCCAGGAGTCCCAACACTGCCTGGAAGAGCAGCAGGGAGGGTCCCCTGGAGGGGATGATGCTTGGCAGGTCCTGGGGGATGAGTAGACATTGAACAGGTCATTAAAGGGGAGAGAGGAGGGAGAGGAAGGGCATTTTAGGCAGGTCATGGCTGGAGATTAGAGATTTGGGAGTCTCAAGGGAACCCCAAGTTCACCACATGGGTCAGCACAGAGTGGGACAAGAGAGTGGAGGTGACAATGCCAGAAAAGCAGGTGGGGACAGGGCCTGGATGTCCAGAGACTTCCCGCATAGTGACCATGTCAGCTCTTTGTCCCCATTTGGTGTCCCCAGGGCTCCTCTGGGATATAAGGGGCTCCCCAAATTATAAATGCTGTGCACTGGCTTTATAGCTGAAGCCCCAGAGAAGGTGATTGGTCTAAGGCCAGCCAGAAGAGCCAGAATCACACACAAGTCCCCTGACACCAAGGGACACTCTGTCCCTGCAGCACAACCTTACTGCCCTGTCTCCTTCCTGGGGGATGGGTTTCCACCCCACCACACTGGGGGGCAATTCAGAGCCCCCCCCCCCCACTGCACCGCAGGGATTCCCCCCCTGCAATAGTGTTGACGAGGTCCCGCCCACATCACCTGGGCCAGGCTGTTTCCCATCTTTGAAATCAAACACAAACAGACCCCAGACAGAAACTGCCCCACACCTGAGCTCCAGGTAAATGCAGCCCAGCCTGTGGGGCGTACACCCCTTTTGGCTCATACCCAGGATAGGCTGGGAAGCTGTTTGAATAAAAACTCCCCTGGACAGGTGCCCAGCCTTTTACAGTTTGCAAATTGCTTTCCCCAAACATTCTGCCCTTTGATCCTCATACCTGTTCTGAGAAGAAGGCATTACCCACTTTGCAGAGGGGGATACTGAGGCCTGAGAGGTGAAGTGATGTGCTCAAGGTCACAGAGCGAGTTGATGATGGGTCTAAATTAAAACAAGCGGCCGAAGGAGGCTGCACCTGTTGACCACGTGCCAGTTAAACGGCCCATCTCTGATGAGTGTGGTGGGGCTGAATGGGGCAGAGGAGGTGCCATGAGGCTGAGTCTTTCAAAGATGCAAAACAGTCACCGGGCACAGTGGAGGGGGCTGGAGAAGAAGGGCTTTCAGGGCAGAGAAAAGAGCGTGAGCAAAGGCCTGGAGGTAGGAAAGCAGGCAGACAGTTCAGCGCCTGGGAGCACTCCAGTGGGGCAGGTGCACAGGGAGTGTGGGGACACGTGGAGGTGGCCCCTCCTTTCCCAGGGCCCCTCTTCTCCCTTGCTCTGGGGGAGGAGTCAGGTGGGCTCTGAGACCGGCCCACCCCTTTCTTCCCTGGGGACTCAGCGCCCTGTCATTAGGCATCTCCCGCTCTGCCAGGGTGTGGAAACCCTTTCTTTCACAGGGTCTGCCTGCTCCACGCAATCTCCACCACAAAATTATGACTCCCTGACATAAAGGAAGCAGATTTCCTCTATCGCTCTGGCGTAGCAGACCCTGTGCTGGCTCCTTACAAACAGTGCCACCCCTGGAGAGGCTCATCAGGCGCCCAAGTCACCTGCAGGCAGAGGTGGACAGGTGGATCCAATTTTCCAATTTAGGTGTGTTGGACTCAGCGTGTCCCTCACTGCTCAAGTCTCTTACCAGAACCCCTCCCCACAAAAACCCCTATAAGTCTGATAGAGGATGGTCCCTCCACAGGGAGCAGGGGAGGGGCCAGAGAGGGGAGGGCCTTGCCTGAGGTCCCAGTCAGTGGAGAGGGAGCTGGAGCCAGGGTGGGGGCCATCTCTTCCAGGTCTCATTTGACACCCCCCACGGGGCTGTGAGGAGGCCTAGCAGGGGCGGTGGGGAAAGGGAGGCTGAGAGGCAGTAGGACCTCCATGCAGGGCGAGGGGAAGGGTCTGGCTGCAGGGCCAGCTTTGGGTGTGTGTTCCTGTACAGAGGAGTTCGTGTGTGTGTGTGTGAGAGAGAGAGAGAGAGAGAGAGAGAGAGAGAGAGAGAGAGAGAGAGAGAGAGAGAGAGCGCGCGAGCGCTCTCTCTTTCTCTAGAGGGGGCTGGAAGCGATGATCCTGCAGGTCCCTCCCAGCTCCACAGAGCTTGCTCCTGCGGCGCTGTCAGTGTTGCAGTATTTCAGGGCCTGTGTGGGCAGGAAAGTGTGTCAGTGTCTTATCCGCCTGGTGAGGAGAAAGCTCGCGTGTGCCGTGGGGGGGTTGGAGTGTCTGCTTCCACAGATGGCTCCTGAACTCCCAGGCTTTGGAGAGAAGGTTGGCTGACAGCTCTCCAGGTCCCTCTGCCTACCTGGCAGGGGCCTGGGCTGTTGTTGGGCATAGCGCCACCTTGTGGGGCCAGGAGGAGGGATCCGTGGCATCACCAGGAAGCCAGTGGCCTCCCAGGAGAGAATCACCGCAGTGGTGGTGGGGAACTGTGGCCTGGGACACCTAGAAAGCCAAACCACCACCAAGCCTGCTGAGCCACTGCATCTGGGCTGTGCCGGTTCCTGGCAGAAAAAAAGAGCCAAGATGCTTCCCTGAGCATTTTCTCCAACATCCCAAACCAGTCCCTAAACCCTCCAGCCATCCTCCTTCCCCCAACTCTTAAGCCCTGTTCCTGTGGGCTGGGGCGGAGGGCGGGGACAGACAACGACGAAACCCTTAGAACTGAGATGAGCAAAAGGAGATCAATTGTCCTGGTTTGCCCAGGACTGGGGACAGGGCAGGGGTGTGGTTCCTAACACATGGGACTTGCTGTTTTAAAACCAGGGCGGTCCTGGGCAGACTGGACTAGTCAGGCACCCTAGATGGGCAGGTGTGGAGGAGGAGAGACACCCCTTGCAGTGGAGACAAATTCCTGGAAACCTAGCTCAGTCCGAAGGGCCAGAGGACACCCCCTGGGCCCTCCTCCCAGCGGAGGGTCTTGCTGGCTCCAGACCCCTCAGTCTCTGCTCACCTGGGGGTTTTGTTTCATTTTGTGGTGTTGGGTGACTCTTAACCTGGGTCCCCCCCCAGGCCTCTCTCCTAGGTCCAGGCCCCTTCTCCACTGGCCTGGATGACAGCGCCAGGCTGTCCCGCAGGCACAGCCACCTCGCAGCCTCCTTCTCCGCCTGTGCTCCTATCTCAGGGAGCAGCATTGCCACCCACCGGTCACCCAGACAGGCACCCAGGCTCCTCTTGGGTCCCTCCCTCCCCTCCCCTCCCACACCGAGTCCTGTCAGTTCTCTGTGCCACCATCTCTTCAGCCCGCCCCTTTCCCTCTCATCCCCACCGCAGCCACCGCAGTGGCACCTTTAGCCTCCCCTGGGCGCCCTGCCTCCAGCTGTTGCCCTGAGTTCATCCAGACCAGGGGTGTCCAACCCACGGCCCGCCGCCGCATGTGGCCCAGGATGGCTATGAATATGGGCCAACACAAAACTGTAAGTTTACCTAAAACATTACTTAGTTCTGTTACTAAGTTTTATTACTTAGATACGTACATTTTCTATATTAGTGATCACAAACTTGGGATCTGCTCAACGATTTTAAAAGATTATCGAAAGGGCCGCTGCATAATTAGGGTTATTGTGTGAGGACGTTTTTGCTTATCTGTGGTGGTGGATATCACGAAAATTATGTATGGACCTTTTTTATGCTCATCAGTTCTCATTAGTGTTTGTGTATTTAATGTGTGGCCCAGGACAACTCTTCTTCCAGTGTGGCCCAGACACCAAAAGGTCGGGTTGTCCTGCTCTAGACCATGGCCAGACCATGGAGTCTGGTCCTGCTAGAGGATGGGAGAGAGTGTTGGCTCGGACTTGGTTCCAGGTTCCGGGCCCTGAGAATTCCTGTCGTGCCAGTCCGGCGACCCTCCCTCTCACCTGCCCTGCACTGGAGGACTGAGAGGGTTCCACTCGTGTCCATGAGGGCTTTTGTCTGGGCAGGATGACATGGCCGCCTCAGGCTCCTCTGCTCCACCCCACACTGCCGCTGGGGGTCTTCGTACTGGGTGGCCCTCACTGCTCTCGGGATGAAGCAGGAGCTCCGCAGCCTTGCTCACTAGGCCCTACGTGACCAGCCCTGTCACTCTCAGAGTGACGCTTCTAACCATGGTGGTACCTGCACCACTGTGCTGCCGGTTCTGTGGAGAATGAGGACGGTATGTGTGTAACGATGTGTGCGTGTGTGGTCAGGATGGTGTGTGTGTGATTGGGATGGTGTGTGTGTGGTCAGGATGGTGTGTGTGGTCGGGATGGTGTGTGGGTGTGTGGTTGGGAGGGGGTGTGACTGTGTCGGCAGGGACAGAATAGGGCTTGCAGACCCCTCACATCTACTTCCACCAGAGCACTTCCATTTGTGTCTGTTTTATGGGTTGGGTTTCCTGGATGACTTCCTTTGTAGGAAGACTTCTGGGGCTCTGACAGGTTTACGAAGACTCTCGCTCTAAGATGACCCGTTGTTCTCTGCTGCTCCTCCATGCTGGCGGGCTCCCACCACTGTGCTTTTACCCACGCTCTTCTGACGGCCACCATCACCGTCTGTAGAAATGTGGCCCTCTCAAACATCCCCACCTCCTGCAAGCTTCTGGGGCTCACTGTGGGGACAGGATGGCCCTCTCGGCTAGACACTGCTGCCCCTCGTCTCTCCCACCTTTGCGTTCTGGTCTTACTCACCCACCCAGACTGAGAGCTGCCACCTCAGGAATCTCCACACCTACATTCTCCCTTTCTCCTCCACCGACTCCTGCATGGACAGACAAAACCTCCACCGGGTTCCCGGGCAGCACACAGCCTGGTGGGGGAGACAGACACGGGGACATCATGAACTTGGTTTGGACCTTGCAAGTGTGAGCTGCTTGGGGACCATGCAGGTGGAAATGTCCTTCAAGCATTTGGAGGTGTGGGTCTGGAGCTTGGAGAAAGGCCTGGGCAGAGGACTGGGGCTCAACCGTCCTCTGCATGTAGCTAAGATTCTCAGGAGAGCAGGGAGGAGGGAGATGGGAGAGTCCGCTTATGCTGTGTGCTCTGGAAGGTGGGTCCTGACGACTCGCTCACCCCTGAGTCACCAGACCCAGCACAAGGACTGACACGTAAAAATAGCCACTTAAATCCCAGGTGGGTGAATGAAGGAGTGCACAGAAGAAGCCTGGGACCTGGGGGGAGAAACCAGCAGAGTACGGATGCTAGAAGCTCTGAGAGGAACAGGTTTCGAGGACAGAGTGGTCAGCAGTGCTGAGTAGCAGCCGCCTGTCTGGGTGAGAGCCGACAACCCTGATTTATATTTGGGAATGACAAGAGCACTGGTGAATCAGCCAAGTGATGAGGTGCAGGGGGAAGCCGGGGTCTGCGCCCAGTGAGCGTGTGGTCAGATTTGCGGAGTGGTACAAAGTCAGGGAAATCCTGAGAGCCCTTGTGGGAGGGCACATGGAGGGCAGAGTGAGCTGCAAGGCCTCATCGGTCAGCCTCGTTGTTGGGTCAGCCTTGGCCCTGGTCAGGAAGCTGGGATCCAACTGAGTGACCTTGGCTAAGTCCCCTCCCCTCTCAGGTGGTTGAGCGGCCACTCTTGGAGGATCTGCAGAGACCTGCCTGCACCCTCACCTGCTGTAGCCCCGACGAGCCTCCACAGGAGCAGCCCTTACCTGGTGCTGTGAGCCAGGCCCTTCTGCTGTGCAGAGGGAAGGACTCCCTACCTTGAGAACACTAATGGCCGCCCCTGTTTTTCAGTGGCCCTGAGAGGTAGGTAGGTGAGAAGGAATAACTAGAAGCTTATGTTTTCTTCCTCTCCTCTAAAGCTGAGATTTTTTCATAAGCCCTGGCACATCAGAGGGGAGGGCAGAAGGCATTTGGGGGGAGCCGAGAGAGCCCAGGAGCACCTGAAGTCAGAGGGAGGGTGGCCTTGCATCTGGATGGCTCAAAAGACCCCATGCCCACCTCACAGCTAGCTGGCCCTAGTCTAGTCTCCCAGAGCTGCTGTGGTGGCGCCTAGCCAGCAGGTGACCCCACCCACATCAGTGGGGGACCTCTGAGGGAAGAGTAGGGACCCGTTGGCTCGGGCCAACTCACTTCCTCGCTGAGCGGCTGATAGTCAGGGGGTCCTCTTCTCCAGTACTGTCTCTCCCGCGGGTTCACTTCACTGCCTAATGCCCTGACATTCTAGGGCTCCAAACTGCCCCACCGAGACCAGCTGCAGACACAGCACAGCACCAAAGGTCCCCGGAGACAAACCATCAGAAATGTGTGTGGGGCTCGAAGGCTCCCCTGCTCTTTATTGAGGTCCTACTAAGCACAAGGCACTTGGCTGACAGCAGAAGTGCAGCCTGGGAGGCAGGAGCTTAGATTCTAGTCCAGCTCTGCCTTTAACTCACTGCATGACCTTGGTCTCCACCTTGTGCAAGCACGGGATCAGAATCACCAGGAGATGAGGCTGAATGCTGCCCACCCCCTCCCACGTTTCCGATTCAGTGGATCTGGGGTGAGGCCCAAGATGTGCGTTTCTTTCAGGCGCCCTGGTGAGAGCCGCTGGCCTCGCCCCTTCCTTCCTCTGAGTCCGAGTCTCCTCAGCTCCCAACAGGGAGACTCATACAGCCCTGTGCTCCTCCTCCCAAGGGGTGTCGTGAGGCTCAAATTTTAGAAGCCAGGTGAGTTATGGAACTTCTGAGAGCTGGTTGGAACCTCAAGATTCATCTGCTTTGAATTCCCCATGTGATAGGAGAGGAAACTGGGGACCAGAGACTACATAGACCAAAGTCACAGCCATTTTGCTGGTGACAGAGCTGGGACTAAAAGCCAAGTAGCCTCCACCCTGTTTCTAATCTCCTTTAGCCTGAAGGAGATGCTTTTGGCCTCTTGTCTTTTAGACGAAGTGACGCTCATGGCTTTTGTGGCAGATGTTCTGAGCGTCCTGCCTGTGTCCCTTGGCATTCACCATTTCCATGCACGCTGACCTGACAGCTTCCAAGTGCCAGCGCCTGCTGTGCTGCCTGAGGAATTTTTCTGGCCTCAGAGCACACTCAGCCCGGGCATGAATGCAGGAAAAGTGCCAGAGACTTAACATGCTCTGCCCCGCAGCAGATCCTAGCCGATGTCTGGGGGAACACCAGCTCCCTCGCTCTGGCGCATGCTGTGCTATCGCCCAGAACTCCCTGGCGGAACTGAGCCCTGGCTGGTTAGAGCAGAAACTTCCTTGGTGACACAGCCTTCGCTGCTCTCCCTTCCTTGCCTCACCTTCCAGCACCTTCACAGTGCAGCTTCTGATCCCCTTTCAAATCAACCACCTGTCTCCAATCCTCATTCAGGGCCTGGTCCAGGGGCCCAGCCTCAGACAGCACTGTAGTGGTAATGACTGCCGTTCATCGAGCACCTGCTGTGTGCCAGGTGTCGTGTACACACGTCCTCATGTGGCCCTCATGGCAACCCTTGCCAGCAGGCCTTGTCACCTCTGCGTCACAGCTGCGGTTGATCAGATCCAGCGGGTAGGTGGCCTGCCTAAGGACTGGCAAGCTTTCAATCCACAAGGGGGACACAGTCCCTGCCCCTCACAGGACTAGGTGTCGAGGGACCTGGATTCCCTCCCTGGGGACCTAGCCCTACTGGGTGGCCACAAAGAGACAGTGTGGGGCACTTCTGAGCCCTGCCACTGTCCCCACAGAGGCGCCATTAATGGTGACAGCAGTGGGATTCCTTCCGAGGGCTGAAGAAGAGGATATTGATGAGCTGAAGAGGGAGAATAGATAATGATCTTATGGTGGCTGAAACCGACAGGCTGGCTCGTGGCTACTTCGGGGAAGAGTAACTGAGCGACTCTTTGAGGAGGGTCAGTTTCTGCTTGTGTAGAAGGGGGCTCAGGGTCATTGTATTTCGGACAAAAATGGGGCTCCGTTTTGTAGGCACAGGCTGATGGAGCCAGGCAGTGTTTCACCTCATACATCCTTTGTTTATGGAAGCGCAACGTTTCATTTAGGTTTAGGTTTCAGCCCATGTTTCCATAGCAAATAGTGTTGCTATGTGAAAAGAAAGCTACCTGAGTAATAATGAACTCATACACTCTTGGTCAGTAAAACCAGCTCCCTTGAAGGTACTCAGAGGCTCACATTAGAATTCACATCGGGCACATTTTCCCTGGTGGGAACGCTGAATGTATCCTCCCATCTCTGGCCTCAGTTTCCTCATGGGTGACAAGAAAGGCAGCTGACTGGGCTCCATGCTCCCTGAGGTCCCAGGTTTGACAGGGCCCGTGGCTCTCCCGGGCTGCTTGGCAAATCTAGACAGGTTCCTGCCCCCATCCGGCCTGGAAGTGGGTCTGTAACTGAGCCTGCAGGGTCACTGCGACAGGCACAGCCTGGAAATCTCAGCTGGGGAAGCGCCAGGGAGATACACCATGCTGCAGCTGGCTCTTCCTCGCTCTTGGGGTGCAGCCTGTCTCTGGGGTGAACATGGAGAGAAGGGGAAGCTGACAAAGCCGTTCCCCCTGGATGAGAAACTCAGCAGGGTGGGGGGCAGAAGGACCGGGCCACCTGTGGAAGGCGGAAAGGAGTGGGTGCAGAATAGGGTTTGCTCCTCGGAGCCCATGAATATGGGCACAGGATGATTTAAGCAAAAACAGGCTTGGTCAGACCGAACGCATTGTCGTGGAGTGTTGAAATGCTTGGTGTGCTCAGCACCAGGGCTGGGAGAGGGGAGGCACCCCTGAAGCAAACAACTGCTTCTTGTTTTATGTGTACTATATACCCCTCACAACAGTCCCGGGGGTAGGTACCTCGTGACATAGTTGAGAACACATGTCCACAGCACAGAGAGGTTAAGTAACTTGCTCAGGATCACTCAGCTAGTAAGTAGCTGAGCCAGGATCTAAACCCAGGTCATTTGACTCCAGAGCCTGGGCCCTAAATCACCGCGAATTGATCAATACGGTAGTGAGACAACAGCCACAAAAACTTCTGTGTCAGGAACCCATCACGGGGACGAGAGGAAGAACTGATGAGAGAGGGACAGCAGTGCCCCAGGCGGCGTGGCCGAGGGAACACCAAGTGCAAAGACAAGGGGCTGAGAAGAGTCGTTGTGTGTCCAGGGAATGAGGGCACAGTCGGGGAGGCTGATGGACAAAGGGGGCTGCGTGCTGACAGATGGATCTGGGAGGGAGGTGAAGCCAGATCCTGGGGAGCCTCAAGTGCCAGGCTAAGCAGCACAGGCTCTGCCCCGTGGACAAGAGCAGGGCAGTGCTAGGACCTGGTCTGAGGACCATGGCACTTCTCATGAGCTGTGACCTTGGACAAGGCTCTCCCTGTCTTGAAAACTCAGTTTCCTCATCTGTACAGCAGGGGTGACAGTTCCTACCAAACCTGCCTCTCAGGGCTTGCTCCAGGCCCAGTAAAGGCAGTGGACAAAAAGGACTGGTAAACAGTGAAAGCTTTGACAATGGCAGGCTGGTGGTTTGGACGGGACGTGAACAGCCCGTAGGTGTGCATTTAGCCAGCTATCTTTCCACAGATGCTATCAGACCCACTCCAGCTTTTCTCGTTGTTGGAAATCGCGCCGTTTGTACAGCACTTCGTCACTTGCCATTTGGCCTCCGTTACCTCACTGGAGGATCCTCAGACCTCTAAGTTAGATGTATTATTCCTCTTACAAGGGAAGACACAGAGGCAGAGAGAGGTGACATGACCTACCCCAGCCTGCAGGCCAGAGGGGCAGAGGGACATAACCTGGGTTCTACAGCTGCCCAGTTGTGTTCTTTCTCTTCCGCCTCACGTCACCTTATTTACACTGAGCAGCTCATCAGGGCTGACCCCTCCGAAGGGCACACCAAGGGCATGAAGGAGCAAGAAGGCAGGAAGCAGCAAGAACTGATGACTACAGGGATTCTGGATTGGAATATTCAGGTCTTGGTGGCTTGTCAATAGCCTCGAAGGTCTGTGACAGGTCATAATTTGTCATTCCACTGAGGCCCAAGTTTGAATTCTTTGCTGCAAAACCGGCATGTGAAGCAAAACCCTGTCAGTGAGCAGCTTTCGCCCAGCACACACTTCTCAGCTCAACTTCCCAGTTCTCCCCTCCCAGAGGGAGGTGGGGTGGCGGGGTGGGACCACACAGGAGCTTTAGGGTTATCCCATCTGGTCCAAAATCCCAGCTGTGGTACTTGAAGCTGTGTGACCTTGAGTAAGTGGTTTCCTGTCTCTGAACCTGACTCCCAATATGACAAACAAAGATAATAGTACCTATCTCAAAGGGTTGCTGAGAAGATTAATGAAACAGTAGTAATTCATGGGTTCTACAGGACATCCAAGGAATGGGTCACGTGGTGGCTCAGGGTGGTTCAGTGGGAGACAGGAATGCAGAGGAGGGAGACTTACTTACCGCCATATACCTTTTTGTAATTAAATAAAAAATGTGTAGGGTGTTCTTCATTCAAATGAATTCATGGAATTTCAAAAACTAAGAAATGCATGTAAAGTGCTCAGCGCAGTCTTGACACTTAATGCTCTATAAATGTTAGCTTTCATTATTATACATATTACTCTAAAGCAGTTTTTAAGAACTCTGTTTGTGGCAAATGAGTCCCCCCAAAGGTAAATGCTCCTTGATGGAGGCAGCAGAGGAAAGGCTAAAGCAGGGGACGCTTCTCAGCCAGAAAACAGGCGTATCACAGGGCAAACACCTGCCGTTGACTTGGCTCCGTGCTGAGTCAGGCAGGGCCGACGCCTGGGCACTTGGAGGAACGTGGCAGCTTTGCTGGAGAGGGAGGCTGGCCTGGTCGGGCCTTGAATGTGCGGCAGTCCATAGCCTGTCTTGAAGCCCGTCTCTGCATCCCGCAGGATGAGCAACTTGGGTGAGTCCCTGAACCTCTGAGCCCTCAGATTTCCATTTGACAAATGAGGATAATGATACTTGTCTGCCTTTTGGGGCTATGGGGAGCTTGTAAGAGTTCTGAGGTAGTTACCATTATCACATCCTCATCTTCATTGTTACAAGGCATTTGGACTTTATCCTAGGACCATGAGGGCCGGGAAAAGGTTTTCTGCCTGGGGTGGTACAATTGGATTTTACAGTTAAAAAGGTCATTCTGGAGGCCAATTGAGAGAAGGGACTGGAGGGGAAAAGCAAGCGGGAGAGGGAGAGGGCCTGAGGATTCTATATGTGACCCTGCCCACTCCCATCCCATCTGACCTCTCCGAGTAGCACCCTTAGCCATGAATTGGACCCAGCAAAAAAGATGGTTCTGAATTGCAGCAGGAAAATATAATCTTAATGTAACTAACAGAGCTTTACCTTATCTACTTGCCTGGGATGGTATTTATGCTAATCCTATTCCAAGCAAAAGCAACTCAGACTAATAAAAGCCACGCCCCAGCTCAGGACTCCATACCATCTGTCAGTCCACACACTTGGGATTAGTTTATCCCAGCAGCTGCTCAGCTGGGCTGCCTGGGTTCTCTGGGCCATGGAGGTGAGGAGGGGGCGTGGTTCACTTGTTCACAAGCACATTCATTCCGCAACATATGTATGGGGCCCTCGCAGGGGCCACGCCCTGGGGAGCTTGGGGAGAAGACACAGACAAGGTTGTGGCTCCCATGAAGGGTGTGCTCTGTTGGGAGAAGCAGAAAAATAAAGTAAATAAATGAGTACGGTAAGTTCAGATGGTGTTAAATCCTGTGAAGAAGAAAAGCACGGATGTGTCAGAGAGTGACTTGGGGAGTGAGGGCCTCATTAGAGAGGACGACCAGGGAAGGCCTCTCTGAGGAGGTGACACCTGAATGATGAGGAGCCAGCACGGGATCGCCATCAGAGTGTGCCAGGCAGAGGGACCAGTGGGTATAAACGTCCAGGGAAGAGCCACGGTTGGCAAGTTTGAAGGCCAGAAGGCCAGAGCGGGTCAAGCCACTGGTAGGAGTTAGGACAGAGACAGCAGCAGAGGTGGAGACGGGTGGAACGTGGTGGCCCCCTGTCAGGGCTTTGTGTGACGTGGACCACTGGAGAGCTCGGAGAAGGACAGGGGCATGACCTGCAGTATGTTCAATTTAGCTGTTCGCTCTGACTGCTGGGGGAGAATCCATTGCAAGGAGGAACAAGAGTGCCCCCAAGGAGACGAGGTAAAAGGCCCTGGCACCGGGGGCAGGAGACAAGCAGGACCAGGGTCACACTTTGGAGGTAACGATGGGAGTGAGGTAGGGAGGCTGGAGTACCCAGCACAGCCTCCAGCGTGTAAGCAGGCACTCACTACATGCTGGATGGGTTTTGACGATAGTGATTCTCCTCTGCCAAACAGCCTCTCCAAAATAATACTTTTAAAAAATCCTGGTATTTGATCAGCGCAAGAACTAGCCGGGGGCCCCCTGTGATGATGCAAGATGCGATTCCCCTTGTAGGTTGGCCTCAAATCAGGTCCCCCATGGCTGGTGGGCTGCTTACCTCTGAAGTGAACCTCCCGTGGGCCGTGCATTTCCTGGCTCTGAAGAAATCCAACACTCCGTGCTTCCTCAGGGAGCCTTGCTCTGTGCCTCAGGCAGGAAGGGATGGGGCTCTTGCAGGTAGAGATTTCCTGACCCAGCACCAACTTCAGAACCACTAGAAACCCATGGCTTGTGGAGGGCTTTCCTGCATGGTGAGATCCTAAGCAGGACTCAGGCATGAGTCCTTTTACAATATTTATTGTAAATCAACAAGTGCAGGGGCCAATGGAGGGGCCCAATGTCTCCAAATGGATCAGCTGGGTCCCAAAGATATACCTCTCTACCCTCCACTGCTTAAAAGCAGCCTTACCTCCTCCTAATGATCAGCATTATCATCCCTGGAAGAATAGTCACTCTGCTTCTTGCCTGCTGATCCCTTGTCACAAGGAGCTCAAAGTAGCTGGGTGGCAGTCCCAGGTAAAAGCTCAACAGTGGTCTTGTTTGGGAACTAGGACCTCTAAGCCTGCAGAACCCAGGACTGTGCAACAGGAAGCACAAACCCCTCCTGGGGCGATGGCCAGAGTGAGACCATTCCTGCTTTCATCCCCTGGCTCCTGGACCTATGCATTCTACCTGGGGGAGACAAAGTTCTGTGTAACAGTCTTTGATTTGGAATGTATGCTGCATCCTGAAGGACGGCACCCTATTTTCACAGAGTTTCTGAGGGGGTGCCTCACTGTGCCTTCAACAGAATAGCTCCAAACTGGCAGCCTAAGGATAGTGTGGTGTGTGAAAGGATGAGTGGCCTGCGGCCACTGCTTCGCCTCCCTGGCTGTGGTCATCAAACACACTGTAAACCCTCCGAGCTGTGCTGGATTAAGCCCTACTAACAAAGCCATATCTGGACTACGTCTACGCCAGTGAAAATGAATTGCAGCTCTTTCCAGGGTGGAACGGGTTTAATGTAATCAACTTACCAAGTGGCGGTTGTTCTCTAGGGATAGAGCTGCATCTGAGACTCAGAGTTGGTCTCAGTAACTGGCAGGCTGAACACTCAGCATCAACAATAGCTAGGTCAGTCTTGGTGAGTGTAAGCCCATACACACTCTCTTTCTAAGCCACCGTGGTTACTGTTTATGCACTCAGTGTGCTGGCTCTGAGGCCTTAGACGCTGGCTGATGTCAACTGCATACACATGGCTGTTCAGTGCTTAACCCATGGCATGCAACCTGGTGGGGGTTAATATGGAATATAATAACCTTCACACTTGGTGTCCACTCTCATAGGTCCGACCACGTGCCTCTACCACAGATTTCCTTGTCCTCCGTTTTCCAATCTTACTCCTTCCAGACTCCTCGCTAAGCAGACAAGCTGTTTGCCACGGCCCATGAGATCCACGCATATTCACAAAAACTGACTAGGTGCACTGTCCAAACCCATTGGGAAGACTCTCCCCTCTGCTGTCTTTCAAGGACACCCCTGCGTGGGACTGCAGCACAGCCACAGTCTGTTTTTGGCTTGCTCACTCACACTGGGCCGACTCACCTGGGAAAAGGCTGGGCTCTTTTTGACTCCAGCTGGATAGCTGAGGGGAGGCATTGGTACAAGGATGGTGGGTGACATAATGTCTGGGCCACCTACTCATGCAGCTACCTTATGCCTTTTGGCCCTGCTGTGCCCAATGCCAGTTGTACCTTGTCCATCATATGATGAATTGCTGCTGGGCTTTCTGACCTTATAACCTGGTGGATCTGACAGAATCCAGCTCTTGATGAGCAGCTTTGGCTGCATGGTGTACTTGATGATCCATGCTCAACCTGTCTTTTGCAGAACGCTGTAGCAAATTAGGAGATGTGTTTGGAAAAGTGTGTCGTTCCTGGCTCCAGGTGGCCCTGCCCCAGATTCCTAGAGGTCTACTTAGTGATTCTCCTAGGCCTTATCATAAACTCTATCAGCATCTTTTCCCACCAGGTACCTCAAATACCATGGATTCTGCCAGATCATATGGCCCACACAGCATGGCTCGTTGTACGATAGCCTGGACCTGCTGTGGAGCCCTTTCCTCATCTGGGCTCCCACTGGCAGGCTTATGTGTCATCCACTACAAGGGATGGAGCGGTGTTCCCAGATGTGGAATATGCTGCCTCCAACACCCAGAGAGGCCTACCTGGCACTGGGCTTCCTCCTTAATGGGGAAGGGGCAGTACAACAATTTGTCTTTTACTTTGGAGGGAATGTCCCCAGCATATCCCAGGCCACGGGCCCCTAAAAATTTCACTGATATCTCAGGCCCCCGAATCTTCATGTTGTTTCCTTGCGCGCTCTGCAACGTACGTGTCTCACTGAGGCTTCCAATATACTCGTCGTGTCCTGCTCATCTGGCCCAGTTAGCTGATGTCTTCGACGCTGTGGATCACTGTGATATTCTGCAAGATGCCTAGGCAGGACAGGTCTCTTCAGACTAGGTTGTGAGATGGTGGGAGAGTTAACAGCCCTGGGGCAAGACTGTAAATGTGTATTTTTATCTGTCCCAAGCAAATACGAACACTGACCTTCCTTTCCGATGGGGAAGGAAAAGAGTAGCATTCACCAGATCAATGGCTGCATGCCGTGTAGCTGAGAACATGTTAACGTGCTCTAGGAAAGATGCCACATCTGGCGCAGCAGCTGCAATTGGAACTTCCACTTGGTTGACTTTGCCGTAGTTCACTGCCATCGTCTAGGATCCATCTGATTTTTGCAGGGACCAGCGAATTAAAGACAGACATAACAATGATCGTTATCTCTGCATCCTTTAGGTCTTTAAGGGTGACATTTATCTTTGCCATTTCCTGATTACTAATGAGGCTGAGCATCTTCTAACACGTTTATTGGCTTATTTCCTTTTCTTTAAATCCCCATAATTCATAATCATTTGCTTTTTTAATCGTTTATCTAGTCCTTGGCACTCACCTTCACGACTGTGAACTTGGGGCCACAGACTATGTCTTATTTATCTCTGTGACCCTTGGATCTGGCCCATAGGAACTCAATAAATAAGCACTGGATGAGTGATTTTAACAGGATAAAAGAGCAGCATTTGATTGGACTTCCTGGTCTTCTTGAATCTTGAAACTAACTTCCTTGGCTATGAGTAAGCAATCATTTTGGTTGATTTAAAAGAAAATACAGTGTCGCCCTGACTGACGTGGCTCAGCTGGTTGAGTGTCATCCTGCAAAGTGAAAGGTCAGGGCATATACCTGGGTTGCGGGCCCGGTCCCAGGTTGGGGCATGCGTGAGAGTCAACTGACTGATTGATGTTTCTCTCCTTCTCTCTCTTCCTCCCTCTCTCTAAAAATAAATTAAAAATAAAACCTTAAAAAAAATACAGTGTCATCCAATCAAACCACTGCTCTTCAGAAATCAAGGCAGTGTCACTGAATTAATCGAAGCTCCCAAAGCCTTGTTTTCTGGATGGACTCCCTTCGAGAGCAATAATGGGCAGTAACAAACTGAGCCTTCGTTCCATACGGCTGTGATAAATGCATCCAAAACACATTACAGATCTCAGAATGAGGTTCTGAGGCCTGAGGCTGCAGCAAAAGAAAACCAGGGTTGACAGGCACAAGTGTGAGAACCTGATATTCTTTAAATGAAAAAAGGCCAGCTGCCTGTTCCCTTACCACTGAACACAGTAAATGCATTATCTGAGCTTCCCGCCATTTTTCAAACCTGGGACTATCTAATGACATCTGTTTGGTCAACTCTAAACTTCATTTGTCAAAAAAATATCTGTAATTTACTGAATCTTGAGTGTTTCTTTCCTTTACCATAAAATGTTGGAGTTTTAAAAGATTTAAAATTTTTAAACTATCTGTTCATGTAGGAACATTTTTATCTTTCTAAAATGTACATCTCATTAGGTCCCTCACCTCCTCTAAACATCTCATGGCCTCCGCTGTCTGAAGGCTGAAGTCCAAAATTCTTCTCAAGGCCTCTAAGGCCCTGGTTTATTTTTCTGCCCCATTTCTCTCCACCATTCCTAAGAACCTTGTGCCTCCACCACTTCCTGTCATTTGACTTTACTGACACAAGGCGCACACTTTACACCTCTGGGCTTTAGTGCACCTACTGATCCCTCTGCCAAGAACTCCTATCCATCCTTCAAGACTTGGGCTCAGTCATTAACTGTCTGTGAAGACTTTTCCTTCCCTTAGGATGGTATTCACTCATTTCTCCACTTTCTCAACATTTTAAATAAATACCTACAATAAACACCTAGTACGCTATACTGCAATTATTTACTTATGTGTCTGTCTCCCCACCAGACGAAGAGCTCCTCAAGGATAGAAATTACATTTCATCTATTGCAGTTTCCCCAGTACCAGTCTAGTCCTTGGCACAGGGCAGACAGGCAATGTTTGTTGAATGAATGAATAAAAATTAAGACTCAGTCCCTACCCAAAGGACCAGGACCTCCAATTTAACCACCAGAAGAAAAGGATCAGTAAGCTGCTGAAACAGACTCTTAACAGTATTTCATTCCCAAACTTCCTCTGGCAACCAGACACATTTAGAAGGCATATTCATGCTCAGACTTACAGGTAACTCAGAGGTACTAGGAACTTTTCTTGCCTCATTTCAGGAGCTGAACCCTTCATGTTTAACAGGTGCTTCTGAGGGGGTGGGTCAGCTGGGATGGACGTGGGCAAGCCTTTCCTCCGACAAGCACTCACAACAGCTCCATTAGCGTTCATGGAAATTCTGCACATGCATCAAGGAGAAAACGACCACAAGTAACACAGCCTGCTCTCCAAACCTGCAAAGCACATCTCTGCAATCACTTTACTTTCCAATATCACTACGGAAGCCTTTCAGCCACAGAGCAATTTGTTTTCAACTTACTCTGAGTTCTTAAGTTAGCATAACTTCGGTTGCCTATAAATGAAGCTTCCGACTTCCAGTCTGTCCCCTGCTCCAGCTTCTCTTCCACAGCCTCTGAACAAAAGACTAACCAGTTCCTGCTTAGAATCAATCCATACAACTTCACCCGTGGCTCAAGATGCTTCAGATTTCGTCCTGGTCCTTGTCTTCCTCTCCTGCCTCATTTCCAGCTACTCTCCTCTGCTCTAGCCATACCAATCACCCTCCAGGTATCTCAGTTCTGAGTCTTTCCATACTCTGCTTTCTTTGCCAGGCATTCACCTCAATCACATAACTCACTAACTGCTCTGCCCTTTAAGACTTGTTGCATACAGGTATCCCCTCCTCCAGGGAGTATTACTTGATTGGGTTAGATGCCTTTTCTGTGCACCCAAAACTAGTCATTCAACTAGTCAACAGTTATGGAGAACTAGTTTGTGCCAGGCTTTGTTCCAAAATGAAGACTCTGCTCTCATGAAGCTTAAATTATTTTTGTAAATTTAATGACATTTATGGTTACTAACATGTAAGCTGCAGGTGTACAACTCTGTAAAGCATCATCTGTATGTCGCACTGTGTGCTCACCACTCCATGTCCAGTCTCCTCCTGTCGCCACACATTCGACCCCCTTTAACCTCTTCCCTTCCCCTCTGGTAACCACCGCGATGTTGTGCTCTGAGTTTGCAATCTAGTGGGGAGACAGAATCAAAAGCACAGCCACAGAACATGTGGATAGGTACAGAACAACACACGGGGTATTGCGGCAGGGGCAGGAGAGGGACTTAGGTAGAGCAGCACTTCAGAGACAATAGCATGAGAAAATGCTTAGAGGGGAGTGACGTGGTGGGACTTACAGTTTTGACATGTCACTTTGGTCCTAGCACAGAGAGGTGGATTTGAAGAGGCTAAGCCTGGACGCAAAGGAACCGGTTAGAAAGCCCTGTAGTCAATCTGGGCAAAGAGGATAAAGTCCTAAAGTGGTCCTAGGGATGGAGAAGGGGCAAGAGATCCTAAATATACGTGAGAAGTAAAACCATTAGGACTTGACTAGGTAAAGGTAGGAGAGGCGTCGTGTAGGTGACCCCCAGGTTCCTGGCTAGAGTACCTGGGTTGCCAGTATTGCCAAGGGAGAGAAGACGTATTATATCTGAGATGCCATCTGAAACTCAGGGACCAGGCATGGTCTGAAGATGCAAATTAGTGTCACCGGCATGTAACCATGAGAGTGAATGAAATCAACCAGAGAGACTGAATCCAGTCAAAGAGACCTGGGTTTTGAATCTTAGCTCTGCCACTCACTGTCTGTGTGACCTTGAGGAACTTACTAAACCATTCTGAGCCTTCCTTTTCTCATCTTTAGTAGGATGTTGTTGTTATTATTATTATTATTGAAATGTCACAGTGCTGAGCACATGGGAAGTGCTTAATTATTATTCTAGCTCCAGTACTTCCTAGCAGTGGGAAATTGAACAGGATACTTCTCCTTGGTGGGACTCAGGGTCTCACCTACAACTCCTGCTAGGAATCCACAGGACCTCGTGGAATGGGTGCTCAATAAATGGCTGCTGAATAAATGAAGAAACCTAAAAAAACTGAAACAATACCTACTAACAGATGAGAGGATGAAACAGGATTAAAAACACTGTATAAAGATCAATGTAAACGCTAATGAATTATCTGGCACTTAGAAGGCAGACAACGTCAGTCTTGTCCTTCTGTCCTTGCTTTTTAACCCATCTTTTCTTTTTTTGTATTTCAAACCTCTCCCTTTTATTAGCTGTCTTTTCAGATTACAAACATGCTCCAGTCTCCCCACCCTAATAACCTTTCTTTGGATCTTGCTCTCTCAGATTCTTGTCCAATCATTCTTCACTTTCACCAACTATACTTTTTCTCAACTCAAAACACTTTTCAATGAACAAGTGACATCTTTTGTTTTAGGGAAGAAAAAAGTCCCAGTTTATTATTACTTAAAAAAAGAAAAGCAAATGTCATTTACATAATTGTTCAAGCAGAACTATATAGAGGTATTTCATTTTAAAATATATATGTATGTAATATTTCTACTACAGTAATTCATTTCAAGGAGAATTTCATTATGTATCTTTTACCGAGCCCTAAACCAAGAGAGTCAAGTATTCAAATAAACCCCAAGGTGTGGAGATGCTTCAAGTCAGTCCTTCATTAGGAGCCTCAGCATGGGGGCTCCGGAGACCAACACAGAAGGTTTTCCCGGGAGAGCTCAGACGTTCAGATAAGTGAGCTCTGGAAAGAAGGGGTAGCGGGCTGGCTCTGGCAGGCTCACCCCTGGGGCAGAGCAAAGGGAACAGACAGGGTAGTTCTGAGAGGCACAGAGCCATCTAAACTCAGGGGACAGGACCAAGTGAGCGGCAGCAGTCACTGAGTTTCAACTGCCTGCTAGGTGGCGAAATAAAGCAGTAACTTCATCTGCCTGACGTGGGGGAAGTTTAGAGGCATCCCTGGCACACTCACAGGGAAACCTGTCACCTTTTGCTGTGTTGGGTGATGGCAACCACACAGCACCAGCTTCCTAGTGGAGCCGGCGCACTACAGCTAATGAAGCATCTCCTGCAGGCCTGCCCCCCAGGGCTCTCTGCATCCTCTGTCTGAAGGAATGGCACCATGGGAAAATTTAGCACAGCCAGCATCAGCCATCACCCAAACTCAAAAGAGTCTTTGAATGGCAGAGAGGGGCCCATTTTCTTTTTCTGCGGAGCCCAGGGTTAGAACCATCCTCAGGTCATTTTCTGTGAGTCTGTACAAACGAGCCGACTGGCAGCGAGCCGTTCTTCACCTGAGCCCGGATTTCAGCTCGGTGCTTTAATGTGAAGACCAGGGCTCTCACCGTCCGCCGGTACGGCCCATTAATGAGGCGGGAGCAGAGATGAAACGTTTCCCGCTCAATATTTTCAACCAGTAGGTGATCCATCTAAAAAACAGCAAAATTGTCCAATTAGGGCCTTGCATTGCATACGGATTAAAAAACAAGGGAGGCTGGAACGCTCTGCTCAGAGGCTTCCACTAATCAACTGAAATTCAAGGACATCTACTTCCTGTCACAAGAGAAACAGGAAGAGCAAATTAATTCCACCCTGGCAATTAAGGAACAAGGCCATGTGCTTTGTGACAGGGACCTCGTTCACAGCCCCTGCCGGGTGGTAATATTTGCCATTATAACAGGAAACTGGCCTGAATTCAGCAACGGGCACTGGGCCCAACCAGGAAACGAAGACCAAGGACAATAAATCAGTGTAACATTTATACTTTTTTTTTTTGGTTTGTTTTAACCCTTGACTGCATTTCAGAAACACTGGATCTGGACCCTAATACGTGTGTAGAGCAGTTTGTGAATCACTTTTCACATTTAGTGCTCACAACTCCCATGACCTCATTTTACAGATGAGGAAATGGGTTCAAAGGGGAAAAGAGGTTCAAGGTCTTACATCTGCTAAGAGGCAGGGCTGGGACTCTGACCTGGAGCCCCGACTCTGAAGTTCACGTTTCTTCCCTTTCACCACACTAACCGCCTCGTCAACCTCCTGAGAGACCAGTGGAGTTTGGAGAGACGCTTGCAGGGTCAGCTGAGCAGAGCAGGCCTGCGGGTGTGACCTGTAGCAATTGTGACGTGGTCTGGCTCAGGCCCAAATCCTCCTAAGGCCACAGACGTAATGAAAGTAGGACGGGCCTGGAACTTTGTCCACACGGTCTGGATCCAGGTCAGGTTGGGCTGCTGGTCAGGGAGCCCCTCCGCCCTTTCTTTCGAGGCCCGCTCCCCACTGTCCCCGCGTCAGTCCCCAGCATGGCCTGGCAGAGCCCACTCAGCTGCTTTCACATGCCTCTGTGCCTCTGCACAGTGTGTGTTCCCTCAGCAAGGTCCACCTCGCCGAGGAAACACATTCCTGTTTGTATGTCGAAACTTAGCTAAAAAGCAAAATGCAAAAAACAACAACAAAAAATACGAACCAACCAAAAAACCAAAATGACAACAACAAAAGCAAATCCTAGCTCAGAGGACTGAAGGTTCTGCTTTGGCCGCCGCCATGTCTGGAGCTCCCCTGAGTCATTACCAGAATGTATTACAGTGATCCGTTTTTTGTCTGTCTCCCCTGAGAGCAAGTTCCTTGAGTACAGGACACAAATGTCTCTCTCACTTCCTTTTTTCCCTTCATTCAAATATTTATTCAGCACTTACTATGTGCCAGGCTCTGTGCTTGGGGAGGGAGAAAAAGCAGTGAATGAGGCTGGTGCAGTCTCTGACTGCAGGGCCCAGTCCAGTAAGAAACAGGTAGGGAACTGGGATTGTAAGAGTACTGAGCGCTGGGAAAGAGGCCGGAAACGCATGCTGGGGCGCAGGGGTACAGCAGAAGGACCCACCCAGGAGGGCAGGGTCTGGCTGGGTAAAGTAGCATTTGCTTTGTGATAAATTCACTGACCGGCACATACATGTTTTGTGCGCTTTTGTTATGTATGTATCGCACTGTTATTTAAAAAGCAAAGTTTAAGAAAGAAATGCACCAAAAGTAAAAAAGGCTCACCTGACATTTAATAAAATATCCTAATATAAGAAATAGACAGACCAAAACAAATAGAGAAAAGAAATTTGGAAGAAATAAGGACCAAGCAGGGAGTAGAATAGAACTGAGAGAGAAACCGAGAGACAGAGGATGAATATCCAGGCCCAGACATCTGCCTAACACAGCAGACAGGGGATGTTCAGGGGAGTCTGTGGTCCCGATGACTGACCAACCCCCTAGGCTGTGCTGGAGTGAGTGGACTTGGCACCATGGCTGTCCAGAACCCAGACTCCTCAAGCTTTTCATGGCCTCCTGGGTGGGCACTGACCCAGCCCCTGGCCTGAGGCAGCCCTGGTAGCAGATTACTTTGGGAAGCTGAAAGGGTGGCTGGCTGGCTGCCCAGCATCTGTCCAGAGACATATGCCAGACAGCCTCCTCAGTCCAGTGTCAGGATGGTTAGTCACTGACTGTTTAGACATTCACTTAGTTTAACAGTCAAGAAAAAGGGATTTTTAAAAAAATTTTTTGAGGGGAGTGGTTGTTTGGGGAAAAGGGTATATATACATGCATTTGCAAAACAGGTTGTGGCCATTCCATCAAATCGTAGTATATATACGAAATAAAAAAGAACTTGCAGAGTGCCCTGGAATTCACAGAACTGGATCCTCATACATTACTTCACTTAGCAAACAGTCACTGAGTTGCTATGCTGAGTCTGGCCTGATCTGGGGAGTGGGGACTGAGCAGAAGAGACCGGACCCCGGCCCTCCAGGAACTCACAGCCCAGAAAGGAGACGGCGTGTACACAGACAACCGTGGGGTAGTGGAAGAGGTGTTCCACCCACCATGTGGTGGGAATAGGGAGCAAGCATCTAACAATTCTCATGTCTTCTTATTAAATGAAGGCCAATCAGAATGAAGAAGTAATGAAAAACACCACTGATGTTAAAATGTAAATTCTATGGGAAAATGCTTCATCAAGTACCTTTCTGTATAACAAGTTCACTGCACAAAGTGAAGAATGCCTGTCTCATAACTGCCTTTGGATAACCCCTCCCCAAGTTACTGAGTCCTTCCCAACCGGTCCTAACCTGGTGACTTAGGTAATCCCTTTGGGGACTTATCTAAAGGACCACAGTCTCACTGAGACCTTGAGAAAAAGGGGTTTTGCTGTGCGATGCAACTGTAGGAATGGGAATAGGAATCTGTTAAAAAACATACAGATCTATGTAGGGACCATATGCCTTCTCTGTCTCTCATGATCCGCCCGCACCCCTCCTCCTCACAGGTTGTTTGCTCCTCTCCGTTCGCCTTACTACCAACACTACCAATTCCAACCGCCGTAGTCTCTCCCCATATGCTACACATCTCTACCCACGGCTTCCGCTTCCTCATCCCTCCTCCAACATCCTTTGTTTCAACACTCCCACTGTTGTTTTCTTAGTATTTCCTAGTTCACATTTCTCAGAGACAGAATTTGATTTGCCTTCCCTATCCATTTGTACCTGTGGGTTACTCAGTTGTCCAATCCTGGACGAATTGGCTATAGCTGGGAGAAGGTAAAAAACATGACCGCCTAGAGCTGTCTTTCATGAAGGACTCTGACCTCGTGGGAAATGATGCCATAATCAATTAGTGTTGTCTACCACATCTGTAAGCCTTTTTAAAAAAGGGGACCAGGCCTTCTTCGTGTGTGTGCCTTAGTGCCAAGCTTCCTACGTTGTACTGTAACTGTCTCCCTCAGAAGACTGTGAGAGCCTCTCCAGGGATGGAACTGTGTTGGACCCCTTTCTAAGTCCCCCACACCTAGCAGAGGTACTAGCAGATGCTAAGAGGTCAGTAAATACTTGTTAAATGAATGTCCTCCCCCCCCCCCCCCCCGCCCCGGGTAACCTCCCTCCATTCCTGCTCTTTCAAATACCTCCTATACATAGTAGATAAGATACGAAATATAATGCTTCTATTTTATATGTATTTTCAAGTTAGCAAAATCCTACCCTTCCTGCAAAGGCCAGTTCAATTGCCATCTCCTCTATAAAACCTTCCCAGATTCCCCCAGCAGATTTCGCCTTCTGTCCTTTGCGCGTCTATACCACTTGCTAGTACCACTATTTCCGATGTATTTCATCTTGCCTTGTATTAGCCATTTACAGGCTCTCAGCCAGGAGACAGTATGCGTTCTTAAGATAGGGAGTGCAACGCACTTATGTTTGCTTTCTCCCCTGGCACTAGGAGTAGTAGCACTAAACATGGGTTGAATTGAACGTCCACTGGAAGCAAACTTTGTGTGGGTTTTAGCACACATGGGATGACTGGATTTGTGCATATCTAACCACACTCCTTTCTGACCACTTAAATGCATTTATAACAGAGCTGGTCAAAGCCAGAGGTGCAGCCTGAAGCCATTAAACAAAGAAAAACCTAATAGTTCCATATGGGGACATACCCCTGACCTCGATCTCATTAGCACCATCTGACAACCAGCTGGGCCAACCAGCCAGTGTTTCATAACTCTTAATGATACAGGCTCACTTTGAGAATCGGGTTCATTTTTTTTTTTAATGACATAAATAGGAAAATGATCATAGGCCATGAGGTAGGAAGGAGAGTGGATAATGAGGAAGGGGAAATAAGAGAATGACACCACAGGGGACATTCACAGGAGGAAAGATCTAAAAGATAGAGCAGAACAAAGAAGGTCCAGAGGGGAGAAAGTAAAGGGGAATGGAGCCGGGGTCTCAACAACGGAGTTTTTGTTCATCTGTCCCATTATTCGAAGAACAAGGATTTGGAGAGCAAGATCTATACAGTAATAAAGAGACAATTGGGCTGTGTGTGTATATTCTTCATCTGCCGTTTTCACTGGTAAAGAATATGACTAAAACAAAGAACATGAAAACTACTTTTCTGCAAAAATGTAATGAGTAGATCTACAAAAACACCTTAGGATCAAACTGTAAAGGCTGTTTAGTCACTGGGCCAATAACTTAGCCAATGGCTCACCACTGCCTGATGAAGTACATCTGTTGAGACAGGATGTCTGATTTGAACGCGCTCAACATTGGTTTCCGTCAAAGACTGGATACTGACTGGGTTAGATGGCTCACTGATTTATCCTAATTTGGAAATGTTTCAGGTAATAGGTGCTGAGAGTTAACTTTTATGCAGAAGTGTTTATATTTATAATTCTCTGACATATCAAACTGATAAAATTACTATCCCTACTGTTCTATGCAAGAAAAACAGATTGATTTTTTTGGCCAAGGAAAATAATAAGATGCATACTTTTAATTTTTAAAATTTACTCTTTGGGAACAAAACCACTCAACTGTGCTCAATCTGATATTTTTTTCCAATATTACATTAGAAAGCACTAACGAATGTATTACTTTTTTAACTTTGCTTTGTAACACTTGAGTGCTTACCACTTGATGTGCCATTTAAAGGATAATTAATGGGTAAACTAAAAGGATAATTATTACGGAGTTTAATATAGCAGGCAAACTGCTCATTAATCCTCGCAAGCATTGCTTCGTTATTATCATTTACTTGAAAAGATACCACAGGGAACTGGTACTTACCACCACGTTAACTACATATTATATACCCACACTCTAGGTTTCTGTAATAATTTTGGTTTATTTAAAAAATAAACTTTATTTAAAATACCAAATAGCAAGTCTTGTTGGCTAATCAATATTCTGGAAAATTAGACTTATAATCTTCATATTTTTTCTTTCTTTCAAGGATTTAATATCCATACTAAAGTTTCCTTTAGGAAAAGGTAAGCAAACTTAACACTGAACTTTCAAATAATGTTAAAAATTATAAAAATGAAAAAATTAACATATATAGGAAATGATATACAAAATGACACTGACTGATATTGACCAAGATTAAAAAGACAACACAAATGTAAATAATTGTCAATTTTCTGCAGTGTGGTTTAAATAATCAATAAAACTATCTTATGGAACACTTGGCATATAATTGGCTCTTAATAGTGGGATAATCATAACTTTATAGCGTTCATTTAAAAAGCTATAATAATTTACCACACAGAAAATGCACCAAAATATTAACACAATTATGTCTGGTTGGTAAGTTCAATGGTGATCTTATTTTTCCTTTCTATATTTTTCTCATTTTCTATCATGTTTGTATTAAAAAACCGAAAACTTTATTTTTAAAAAGTAAATAATTACCACAAGTCTATTTGCCATTCTTTTGTGGATGCATAATTAAGATAGAAAGATTAAAATATTTTTTCAGATAATATAATAACACATCTAGCATTTTAATCAGACTTCTGAATTGCTTCTTTTGTTAACATTAAATTATTCTTAAGGGAATTTAATAGGGTTACCCTAAGAAAAACAAAAATGTAGATGTTGTATGTCTGATTTTTCCAGAGCATAAACTGACCTATCAGATATGTTTGATGATGTATTTCATATTATTGTCAGTGAGCAAAAATCTTCGTAGCATGTGTATCTCAAACCCCTAATGTCATCTGAAATGTTGACTGTGAAGATGACAGGAATGATGTCTAGCCAATTGATTATATGCTTTAGAACCAAAGGTATGAATGTGGAAAAAAGTTATTTATTTTGCCATTGATATTCCATAACAGAGTCCATCCCAGAATTTTTGCTTCAGTGGGAAGGGAAAGGATTTTAAATGGAAGGAGCCAATGTTCATTAAGTGACTTCTAATCACCAGGTATTACATTATTCTTTTGTATAAATGGATCATTTGCTCTTTCTAATAACCTTAGATGGTAGGAATAATCATCATTTTACAGATTAAAAAAAACCAAGTCTCAAATATGTTAAGGGATTTGCCTAAGGTGCCACAGCTAGAGCCAGGGTTTTAGTCCAGGTTTTGCCAGTTCCCTTCTACAACACCGTCTCCCAGGATGATTACAAATCCAGAACCCTCATAGAAAAAACAAAACAGGTCCACAGCACTATGACTACGAAAGTTCATTATGAAAATGCGAGGCTCATTTAACCAAGATCTCCTAGCAATCACATTCCAACCAGACATTACCTCCAGTTCCAATGCTTCTGAGAGTAATTTCTGGGCATTCTTCCTAAATGTCTCAGTTTTGGAATCACTTTGGACTTCGATAGAAGGTCTGTCCGCATGTTTCTCAATGAAAGTTCTCCACTCAGTGTAAACTTCTCTGGCAAGACAAGCCACTTCTGGGTCCGAGTGTTGACTCATCTTTTTTACAGTATGACCTGGAAGGAGAGAAGGGAAAGCAAAGGAAAGGTTGTTTTTCTTCTGAAAAGTACAGGACTAGACGGACTGATGTGTGTGTGACACTTAGAAAGTAATTCACATGCCTAAAACTTTCGAGGCTCTTGGGCAAACAAAAACCATTTCTCAAAGACTAAGATTACAAGATAACCGCTAGACTAGTCAATGTAGTAAGTCATAAAACAGAAACAATCAATAGACACTTAAAACCGAACAACTAGGGTACCAACTCCTTAATCCAAAAATTGCAATAAAAGAAAATGAATTAAAAGCATTTTTCTTATCTTTTTGGTACATATTGTATTTCAGAACAAGCAAATAGCTCTAGTTATTCAGGACATGTTCTTTATTCAGCTAATAAAGGTGATAAGATTGACAGAGCTAAAAAGAATTGTAGCCTGGGGTGGGGTGGAGGGATGGGGCGAAAAGGCATACAACTATAATTGAATAACAATAAAAATTTTTTTAAAAATGGGAAAAAAAAGAAAAAAACAAAATATATCTCTCAAAAAAAAAAAAAAAAAAGAATTGTAGCCCATAATGAAATAATTCACAAAGGTGATAATCCTCAGTGGATGAACTCATTCGATGAAAGGTTGATGGGACGATTTATAATAGAGTTGTCATACCTGAACCACTGATCAGTCAGCATCCCCAAGAGTGGGACTATTGGACAGAGGCAGCAATGCACAGCCCTACCCATGAAGTATTCTTGTACCATCATCCCCAACAAAAGATGAACCAGAATCCAGTGAGTCATCCAAAGCTAACTTCTAGTTTACAGAAAATATGAGAGGCAGTGGGATGAGTTATAGTATGACGTAACACACAAATCCAGAATGTGGCACATTCTACAGAACAACAGACCTGGCTTCTATAAGAGTAAATGGCATTTTTAAAAGGGGGGGATAAATTGGCGCCATAGCTCAGGGGCTAGAGTACCGGCCTTGTGAAAAAGAGGGTAAGGTCACGGACTGCTACAGATTAAGAGTCTCTTGAGTCCAACTACCATGTGTGATGTTCAGAACCCCTCGAGGTCATCTTCCACAGGAGCCAGAAGAGCCTTTACTTAACTTTATTATTTTCTCTTTTAGGGATTTTTCCCCAAAATATAAACCTGACCATTTCACTGCTCCACTTAAATCTCTCCATTCTATACCCAAATTCACAGCTTGTCACACAAGTCCCTTCAATCATGTGCCACCCTCCCACCCACTTTCTAGCTTCATTTCCAGCTATCACACTGTCATTCTATACTCCAGCTACTTGCAGCTCCAAAGCACTCCAATATTTTGAAAGTCTCTACTTTTGAGCATGTACTCTGATAGACATTCTGTCTGCCTGGAATACTCTTTCTTCCCACTTCATCTGGTTAACTTCCCGTCTGTCTTTAAGACACAGTACAGGAGTCCCTTCCTCTAGGAAGCCTCCCCTAGAACCCCTAGTCTTGGTTGTTACACCTCCCCTGTGCTTCCTTAGCACCTTGGACTTTGTTTATCACAAGAATTATTGTAATTAGTTGCAATTAGATCAGTTATCTCTCTTGTTCACCAAAGCAAGCTCCTTGAGAGTAAGAGCTGTGACACGTGCTCCTCCGCCTGCACCTCGAGCAGACAGCACGGCGGCGGGGGGCAGGGAGCAGGAGCGTGGGAGTGCAAGAGCTGTTGTGGAACGAGAAGCCTGTATAAAGAATAACATATTTTTACTAAAATATACAATGCAAGGGGAAAAGTACCATATTATATAATAGGAAATTAGTAAAGTAATGCCAATATATTGAAGTTAATTTAATCTCAATCAAAAATCTTAATAGGCTGTTTTTATTAGAATACAACCTATCTTGCTAGACTTATTGTAGAAATATAAATGGATAAAAGTATAAAATATTATTTTGGAAAAGAGAAATTATCAGGTATAAGTAGCCTTAGAAAATATTAGAACATATTATAAGCAACGGTAATTAAAATTGTATGAGCTAGCACCAAAAAAAAGACCTACTAAATAAAAAAGTTCAGGAATAGACCTTACTATACACAGGAATTTAATATATAGAAAAAAGAATCATCATTGAGCAAAGGGAAGCAGAAAAAGGATTTAAATTTGGGGAAGTGGTCAGAAACACTTATTAAGTTTATTAGCTTCTGGCAACTGTGTAGGCCACCACTTAATGATTCATTCACTCTCCACACATCTGCAGATCCACCACTCTTATGTGAGGCCCTGGTCATGCGGGGCTGAACGAGAAAATGTACTGCTTTTAAGGTTCTGTGACAAGCATCCTGTAGATGAAAAAGAAATGTAACTTTGAAGGGAAAGCAAGAGCCTTGAACTTCTCAATCTAACCTCTCCCCATCACCTACTGCAATGATTTACTAACCAATCTTTGTTCCCAGGCCGGCCTTCTCCAGTTTATTCTCTATCCTGAAGTGAAAAATAACCTTTTTAATACACAATTTGATCACACCACTCCTTTACCAAAAACCCATCAGTGGCTCTCTCCACTGCCCTCAAATTAATTTTTAAGTATAGCATTCGAGCTCTGGATGACCTGAACTTCTTTGGCCTTACGTCTTACCAGGTCGCCCTCTTTCCTCCCTCCCCTCACACCCAGCCCTCCTACCCCTTTATCTCCATGCACTACGTTCTAGCCACAGAGAGCAGCTTGCACATCCTTGTTTTGGTTCAGGCTCTCTGGGTTTCTCACATTTCTGTGCCTTCGTTCACTGTTCCCTTTGCCTGGAATGTTTAAATGCCCGCCCTCCCTGCTAAATGGCAAACATCTGGAGGGCAGAACCCGCACCTTACTCCAAATCACAGTCCCAGCTCCCAGAATAGCGCCTAGCACAGAATAATCAACAAATGTTTGAACTGAATCAAAGGTAAATATAAAAATTTACATTTGGCTCTCAAATTGGTTTTGTACTAACATTTGAATGTGGATGCAGTTGACTGGGAAAGTCACCAGATGTAAACAAAATAATGGAATGATACTGTGAAGAACTGAATCCAAAGGTGATGGGAAAACCAAAAGCTTGTGATTCTCACCCATTGCTAATAACTCTTCCGCTTACTACTCCAGATTTTATATGGATTATTTAATTTGTATAACTAAACAATGAATTAAATACTACTTTTATATCTCTTTTTACAAATGAGAAACTGAAGATCAGCAAAGTTACACGCCCCGGGTCTCACAGTAAGAGTGGAAGCCAGGGTTTGAATATGAGCGGCTTGACTCCAGGGCTTGCACACTTAGCCCCTGGCAGCCCCAGCGCCCTGTATTTCTCTGTCAGCAGGGACTGGAACGCAGGGAGTGTTCAATAAGGTTCTATTGAGATCACGTTGTTTACCCTCCTGGGTATTCCCCTATCAGAAGACAACCTGCCTTGGGAGGTGGCCACAGGGCTTAAGGCTCCTGGCCTGCAGGGGGCAGCACACCCCACAGATAACTCTCACAGGATCCCCACCCAGACTGGTCGGTCCCCAGGCTCTGCCAACACCAAGAAAACCATCCCAGGATGGGCGAAGCTATCCAGGAGCCCAAGGAGATGTAAGCTTTGTCAGCAAATGGTAGGAGTCTCCAAAAACCAGTGACAGCAGGAAAGGCGGTCTGGGCAGGAAACGAGAAGAGGACAGGGGGTCCGAGGAACCTTCTTCTAGCAAAAACAAGGCAAAAATCATAAATTTTGGATCACAAGAGGAGTTTTGTGATAACAGCAATGATGTCAGTTAACCACTGTACTGAATGCTTTGCACACCTTAACTCATTTCATTCTCAGGACGCCCTGTGAGGTCGGCGCCCCTGTGGTCCCGCGGTTTACAGTTACAGAGCCTGAGGAGCTTGCGAAGGACATGGCACGTAAGCAGCAGCGCCAGGTTTTAAATGTAGGCAGTTTGGCTCCAGAGCTCATGCTTCCACCCCATGCTACTGCTTCTGGTGATAACACACTTCTACCTTCGTCTGATTCAGATGAAAATAATGAGGATCCATGACCTCTCCCCAAGGTCACCAGTTGGTCAGTAGCTACATGAAAGAAGTTAATGGTCTGCAAAAGTCATTATTTGCTCCATGAAGTTTATGTTTTAAAGCAAGCAGTGCCACTGGCTGATCTTATGACCTAGGTCAAGTCCCCTGGGTTTAAGTGTAGGGGGCTTCTGCATCCCGGCACATTAAGCTAAATTCCCTGCAGGAAGCAATCTTTCGCTCATTTAATAAACATTACCACATGCTATATATGTACCAGGCCCTGTGCTAGATAGACATTGGGAGAGAATGTTGACCAAGTCGCCGCCCTGAACTTAAGTAGCTCCAGGTAGGTCTAAGCACAGAAGGCACCTAAAGAGACAAAAGCGTGGCACTGTGACAGGTCCTAAGACGGCACCGAAGGGGGAACTCCACCGAAGGGGGAACTCCACAGAGGGCCAAAGGACAGAGGAGTTAATGCATCTGGCAAAGGGGCCAGCAAATACCAGCACAGAGGCAAATTCTCCTCCTGGTGCTTGCCAATGACTCGAGGAAACAGGACTCACCGAGGAAGTAGAGCGAACAAGATCATGGACCTGAAATAGCATGGCGTCATTTGAGGGCTTATGGCAGGCAAGACAGTGGTCCCCAAAGACAGCCATGCCTACTCAGAACCTGTGAATACACTGCTTTCCGTGGACAAGGGGACTTTGTGAGTAGGGTTAAGGACCCTGAGCTAGGGTGGACTAGCCTGGATTATCTTGGTGGGCCCAATCCATTCACACTCCTTGAAGGCAGAAGAGACAGAGGGTGGATCAGAGAGATGAGGTGTGAGAATTCAACCCTCCAGCTCTGAAGATGGAGGAAGGGAACCACAACCTAAGGAATACAGGAGGCTTCTAGAAATTGGAAAAGGCAAGGAAACAGATCCTCCCTGAGAGTCTCTGGAAAGGAACGTAGCCCTGCCAACACCTTGATTTTAGCCCACTGAGACACATAAAACCGTCAGACAATAAATATCTGTTTTAAACCACTAATTTTATGGCAGTTTGTTATGGCATTATACATAGAAAATGAATACAGAGCCTATAAATAGTTCAGGATTGCTGATGAAGAAGGAATCTATGGCACAAGTTGAGAGTAGAAGGCCATTTGAAAGGTCCTTGACACTAACTTCTCCCGTGACCTTGGGCAAGTCAAATCACATGCCTGTCCATTCACCACCCAATCACTCATTCACTCAATTTGTTCATTCAACAAACATTTTTAGCTTCACAGAGATTATGTTCCATCTGGATCTTGAAGGACAAGTAAAAGCTTGCCATGGACAAAGGTGCATCTAGGTTTCAGGAGGTGGCATGACGTGGTATAAGAATATCTTAGCTTTGTCACTTACTACTTGGTTTTCTGACCTGGGCAAGTTACTTTAAACTCTCTAAGCCTCACTTTTCCTACTTGTAAAGAGGAGAAAATAACAATTACCTTCCAGAATTGTTATGTGGATCAAATGAGGCCATACTTGGGAAGGTACTTAGTAAGTATAGGTTTTCTTGTTAATCAATCATAAATGAAAATAAGACATCTCTGAAATCAGATCAATAAGACTTTTTCAAGAATATTCACATACACAGGATTGCAAAGTGGAGCACACCTGCTCACCAGGTGGAGGGTGCAAGGCCTAACTCTACTGCCTCATCAGCCATCTACCCGGCATCTTGTGCCCACGGGTGTCCTTTAAAATAAAGGAATCTAGCCCTGACCAGTGTGGCTCACTTGTTTGGGTGTCATCACTCAAAGCAAAATGTTGCCAGTTCGATTCCCAGTCAGGACACATGCCTGGGTTATAGGTTTGGTCCTCGGTCGGGTAGCATATGAGAGGCAACTGATCGATATTTCTCTTTCTTTCTCTTTCTCTCTCCCCTCTCTCTAAAAATAAATAAATAAAAATCTCTTTAAAAAAATTGTTAAGCCCTAGCTGGTGTGGTTCAGTGGATTGAGCACCAGCCTATGAACCAAAGGGTCGCTAGTTTGATTCCCAGTCAGGGCACATGCCTGGTTTGCAGGCCAGGTCCCCAGTTGGGGGTGTGTGGGAGGCAACTGATTGATGTTTCTCTCCCTCTCTCTCTCCCTTCCCCTTTCTCAAAGAATAAATAAATAAAATCTTTAAGAAAATAAAAAATTGTTAAAAAATAATAAAATAAAATAAAGGTATCCATTCACAGAGACCCCGTTAAGTGCCAGGTCCAAAGGCTTTCGCCCAGCTGGCCCTCAACTTCCCAGACCACGTGAGAACAGGGAGGCCAGTCATTTCCCTCGCCTCTTAAAACACTCTCCTCCTTGGCCCTCATGTCCCAATACAGAAGTCCTGGCTCTCTTCTTCTCTCTCTAATGATACTCCCTCTGCCTTTTTACCGGCACCTCTTCCACCTCCCACTTCCCCGCCATGAATCTTCCAAGTTCCACCCCTTAGCCCTTTAATCTTTTCTTTTACCCAGAGAATTCATCCATTTAGGTGATTTTAAGCAAATGACTTCCAAATATGTATTTTGAATTTAAATCTCTCATGTGAGCTTCAGTCCCACATCTCCAACTAACAGCTGGACATTTCTACCTGGAGAGTTCCAGTCAGAGCAAAATGCTAGGGGCATGTCTAAAGTGGGAATACTAGGAGAAAACTTGCATTTGAGGTACACAAGAAAGGCCACTAAATTCTGTTTGAAAGAGGTGAGTTTGAGCAGATGGCAGAACCCATTGAGATGGTCCAATAATATAAAGGCACATATGGCGAGGGTCCGGGGCACAACGGCAGTCTGCTGCTAACCAAGAAAGAGCACTGTCCCAAGAGACCTGGGTGCTCATCATACCTCTGGTGCTAACTCACTATGTGGCCCTGGGTAAGTCACTTCATCTCTCTGGGGCAAAGGGAACACTCTCTGTTTCCTCCTTTATAAATGTAGGTAGCTACATGGAGTTAAATGTTATGAAACTGACATTCACAAAGTGCAGAAACAGCAAAAATGATAAGATCTAAATAGTAAATGGACAAAGAACATAAACAATTCATAAAAAGAAAGGACAAAGTGCCAATAAACACATAAAAAACAATTCATTCTCTGCAGCAAGTGAAAACAACCTATTTTAATCTATTACTTAGTAAGATTTTAAGAAAATGGTAGGAATATAAATTGGAACAGCATTTCTAAAATCTAAGATTCAAAATCGAATCAGGGCGGGAGATACATATCCAAGAGCTATCTGAATTAAGGCCGAAGTTAAGCTTCAGAGTGGACAGGCTCTCTGCTGAAATACTTTAAAGCGGCAGCAAGACTGAGGTCAGAGTTTTAGGGAAAAGCTCCCCATTAGGAAACAGAGAGCAGGGACTGAAGAAACAGGGAAAGACAAGAAACAGGAACATTAAAAGCTACAAAGAGTCATGGAGAAAAGAGTCACCTGATTTGAGCTCATCATTTTCATTCATTCGATGAATAATACATCCGGAGCTCCGCCTATATGCCACACTAATGCTCGAAATGCCACACTAACATGTGTCACACGGTCCTGCTGGCCTAGCGTTACTGTTTAGTAAATAAAAAATACAGAAGTAAATAATTAAATAAGTAATTACAAACTTAGGTAAGGGCTATGAAAGAAATAAACATTAAAAAAAACGAACTGGCAACAAGTTCAGTGTCATTTATGTTGACAGCAAAAAGATTAATCAATGGTCTCAAATTCATGGTTCTAGAAGATGAGAAATAAGACAAAACTATTGGACTTGGATGGAATGAAATCACTTATATCCTGGGAGAGAATAATAGTGATTGTGGGAGGAGCCAGCATGGAAAGCATTCAATGAAGGAATGGGAGGTACAGAAATGGGAGTTGTGATTATTAATCATTTTTAAAGGAATCTGGCTATAAGGGGAAGAAAAACAAAGTGTCTGTAAGAGATAGCAAAGACAATTAAAGGGCAAGATTTGCGTCTGTCTGAAGGCAGAAAGAACCAGCGAAGAGGGTAAGAGTGGCAGCAAAAGAGAGAGGCATCTTGGCCTCCTCATCTTCACAGCCAATCCTTACTAAGTTCAGTGCATTCTGCCTGATAAGGTCTTTCTACAAATCTGTCGTCAACAGGTTAGAAGCTCTCCTATTTTAAAATGACAACTTTCTTCAACCCCACATTCCCTTTCTGATATTACTATCTCTCTTAGTAATTATTTTCACAGCTTCATTTCCTTAGCATCTTCTCATTCCTCAATCTTCTGCCCCCAACCCTGCCCCTGACCTTACCAAAATCATTTAGGATCTTAACTTGTAAAATCTAATGTGTAATTTTTAGACTTAACATATTTGACTCTTTGAGAACGAATGCCACTGACCTAGAAATATTCCTTCCCGTTTGAAGACAGCGTTCCCTCCTGTTTCCCTTGTCACACCTCCTCATCTCCTCCGACAAGTCTCCTAAATATCGGTGTTCTTTGGGATTTTGGGTTTAGCTTTATGCTTTTCTTTGTTTAAAAAACTTTTTAAAATCCTCACCCAAGGATATATCTATTGACTTGAGGGAAACAGAGACACATTGATGTGGGAGAGAAACAGACTGGTTGCCTCCTGTATGTGCCCTAACCAGGGACAGAACCCGCAACCTAGTTATGTACCCTGACTAGAGATCGAACACGCAACTTTTGGTGCTCCAACCAACCGAGTTACCCAGCCTGGGCTATGCTTTTCTTAAATACTCTTCCTGGGCAAGCTCGCCTATTTCCATTGCCTCAATTTCTAACTGTATGTTGACGGTGACTCCCAAGTATACACTTAGTGTCTCTCCTTAGCTTTAGCCTTGCACATCCAATATTCTCTAGGACATTTCCTCTCGGGTATCCCATGGTATGTCAAACACAGTAAGTCTAAAACTGAATTTATTGATTTCCCCACCTCCAGACCTGCTGTTCCCGATCTTAATGAGTGGTACTCCCATACACCTGCTTGGCCATAACAGAAATCTAGGCTTCAGCCTTCACTCCTTCATCTTCATTCCCAACATCCAATCTCTCTCTAGGTTCTTCGGGATTTTATTCCATTTATGTCTCTTGATTCCAACTATACTTCTCCATCCCCATGACTACTATCCCATCCAGGCTACCTGGATTTCTCAACCAGATGTTCTAGTAGCTTCCCCACTGGGCTTTCTGCTTCTAGGTTTGCTTTTCTCCAATACTTTCCCCACATGGCAGCCAGATGATGTTTTTCTAAAATGCTAATGTGAATGTCACTCTTCCATTCAAAATCCTCCAATAATAATTACTGACTACCTTTAGGGTCTCAGGGTTTATCATGGACTAAAACTATCTTTTCACTGTAGTAAAACTAGATTCTAGATTAAAAAAAAAACAAACCTCATTCCCTCTTTCAAAAACATAAGCAGAGCCCTGGCCGGTGGGGCTCAGTGGACCGAGGGCAGGCCTGCAAACCAAAGGGTTGCTGGTTTGATAAACAGTCAGGGCACATGCCTGGGTTGCTGGCCAGGTCCTGGGGGACGTGCAAGAGGTAACCACACATTGATGTTTCCCTCCCTCTCTCTATAAATAAATAAATAAATAATATAAACAGAGGCTAAAGGGTTAGGCTCAGGGAGGGGTGGGGCTAAACTAAGGGCTGATGTAAATAGCCACACTGCTGAAGTACTTACTGTTCGGTCAGTGGTGAAGAGGGACAGCTAATCCTGGGACTCTCACACTGACCTGGGATCCTTGAGAAGTGTGCTGAAGTGTTCCAGGTCAGAGGTGACCCTTCACTATTGGTAGAAAAAAAACAAAGAAAAGAAGCTAATCCCCTCTAGAGGGAAGCTTCTCCAATTTAGTCCCACTCAATTCCCATAGATTAAAAGAAAATAATGTCTCACAATTAAAAATCAACAAACACACGGGAAGGCGAGCACCATTAGAGTCAGCAGAAACAGGAGACAGATTTAAACCTCCAAGGACTACACATGAGAACTGTCAGACGAGAAATACAGAAGAACTATACATTAAATGTTTAAAGAAATAAAAGGCATGATCATAAGAATGTACAAATAACATTTAGAAGAGGCAGATTTAGGGAGAAATGAAGCATAGAAATAAAAAATAATTTTTAAGATAAAGAACTCAATGTATGGGTTAAAGAGCAAATTAGAGTCAGCTAAAAAGAGAATTGGTGACTTGGAAGATTTGTATCTGAAGAAACTGCCCAGAACACTACAAGAGACAAGAAGATAAAAATATATATATAACCAACAAGCTAAGGGATATAAAAAATAAAAGGTTGAACATACCTCTAATGAAAGGGAGGTACTTTTGAAGGGATAATGGCTATAAATTTCTACAAATGAGCATAAGCCTGCACATCCAAGAAGTATAATAAATCCTGGCTAAATAAAAAGAAATACATACTATGGGAGCTGTTCTACAAGACCCCCCCCAATGACCCTCAACTCTTAGTATTTATAACGTGTGTAGTTGCCCCCCAAATCGTACCAGGGGTGGTCTGTGTGCCCAGTAGAGTATGAAAGAGGCAATGGTATGTCACTTCTGACGTTAGGTTATAAAAGACACTGTAGCTTCCATCTTGGTTGTTTTCTCTGGGACCACCTGTTCGGGAGAACATCAGCTGCCATGTCATGAGCTGCCCTAAGGAGAGGCCCACGTGTTGAAGAACTAAGGCCTCCTACCAGCCATCCTGGGAGTGAGCCATCCTGAGCAGATCCTTAAGCCCCGTTCGAACTTTCAGATGACCACAGCCACAGCCAACAGCTTGACTGAACCTCTAAGAGACTACGAGCCAAAACCACCAGATAAACAGCTCTCAAATTCCTGACTTTCAGAAAAACTATGTGACATAAAAATACTTAAGCTACTCAATTTTTAAAAAAGATTTTGTTTATTTATTTTTAGAGAGACAGAGAGGGAGGGAGAAAAAGAGGGAAACATCTATCGGTTGACTCTCACACGCCCCCAACTGGGGACCCATCCTGCAACCCCGGCATGTGGCCTGACCAGGAATCGAACCAGCGACCTTTCAGTTCTCAGGCTGGTGCTCACTCTACTGAGCTATGTCAGCCAGGGCGCAAGCTGCTAAATTTGGGGGTAATTTTTATACAGGGATAGATAACTAATACACATGCTAAGACCAAAAAGTTTTGAATGGCTTACAAAGAACCTTCTCTATCTGGTACAGACTGCCTCCCCAGCTTGACGTCAAACACATCAAACTTCTTTTCGTTTCTGCAATGCGTTCTGTTCTCTCCCACCTCAAGCCCTGTGTACAGCTCACATAATGTATCCCCTGCCCGACACATTCTTCAACACCTTCTCCTCTACTCCCAACGCACATACTCCTTAGGCTAACTTCTCCGGATCACCAGAGCGTTCATCACGTTGTCCGGCAAAGTCTGGTTAAATTACCTGTCCTTCCATTATACTGCAGGCTTCAGAGAGGTGTGCAAAATGTCTGCCTCCATTATTATGCCAGCGCAGTTCCTAGCACAAAGAAGGCCCTCAGTAAATATTTCTCTCTTATAGCCCACAGGACAGGGACAGGCAGGAGGCTAAAGGTGGAAGAATGTAAACATGCTCAGGCAATGATCCCAATGAATCTTGGGCTTAGCAATTGTCTTAAGTACAAAGAAATCAAGAAACCCTTATACTCCATGCAACCTCAGGTTTAGGGAAGCTTGAGGCAGGGTCAAGACTCAAAAGTGAGACGGTTTCCAGCTCCTCCCAAGTCAAGCCACCTTGTGGTTTCATTATGATCCTTGAATTAAAATCGCTGATCAGACACACCCATTCTTAAAAGCATACTCAAAGAACAAACAGAAATAATTTAAAAAAAATTATCATGGTCTGTATTTGTAGAATAATTCTAGCCTATTATGTTGGTATTTAAGATCTGATCATACATAGTAACTGAGGTGTGTGCCTAAATGCGAACAGATACATATATGTAAATATATACATGTCATAAAATACTAATCACCAGTACCCTCTACTGGTGGAAATACCTTATCGGTTCATGCGAATGGTCTTACTGCCCTCTAGTGGCCTCAACCTATAAAGAGAAAATCCACCAGCAGATGGGAGCAGTTCCTTGGCTATGATGATAGGGTTTTATGTCCTTTAAGCATCTAATTTTCTCAGATTCTGGTTTATATTAGAGGGGTGCAACTCTCAAGACTCTAGGGGGGTCTCTGGGGGATTTCACACAGCTCCTGCCAGCTGTTAGCACCAGTATGAAGCTGATCTCTCCTCTGCTTCTCATGAACAAGAGGTCAAGGGGAGGCAGGGAAGGCAGTGGCTGCACTAGTGTGAGGGCAGGAACAGCAGCTGCGCATGACTACCCTGGACTCCCTAGGGAGTTGGGAGCAGCTTGAAGAACACATGTTGGCCCTCCCTTGCATATTATTCACAGTTGTGTACTGTTCTAAAATGGCAATTCAATGTAGTCCCTGAGTTACCTTTTAAATATCTCCAGTGCTTAACAAATGATGTAGCAGCAAGGGATGCTATCATTTTGTTTTTATTTGCCACACTTTGCAAGTTATTTCTACTCAAGACAGAAGAGCCAAGCCTCTTTCAAGATTTAACTGAAATGTCCCCTCTTCTATGGACCCTTTTCTGAATTTCCCCCGGTGAAAGTGACTGCTCCGTTCTTTACGCCAGCATACACCTTGTATAGGTCACCGTGGTACTCAGGACATTCTTTCTACGTTTTTATTCGTAATCTGTAATCTCTTAACGTTCACATTTGTCTACATGTTTATTTTTCCACCAAGCCCTAAGTTCCTTGAGACCACAAACCATGTCTTACTTTTGCACACCCAGGATCAAGCACACTCAAAACGTTACTATCCAAAGACCACTACCAGTCACCAGTTCATGAGGTTAGCATACAGACTGAAGTATTTAGAGACTTTCAGAGCAATCTGACAATAATTCTACACCTGTTGAAGAAAATTTTTAAAAATGGGGCTTGTATTTTGTATATTTTAATTTTATTTTTCTGGTAATTTAAAAAAAAATATATGACGAGGTCTGTCTGGAGAAAGTCCAGCCATTGTTAGTATAATGAGAACATTTTGAGCGACATCGATGTAACCTGGCAGCCAAGGAGAGTGGACTGGAATGCACATGTGTGAACAATGAAGACTCCACTGTACTAGTCAGTGGGGGCGGCAGACACCACTGAGAGAGCATGTGTACTGTGTGGCTGTTGCATTCAAAATGACTGAACAGGTAGAGCAGCGAATCTGCATCAAATTTTGCATTAAGCTTGAACATTCCTCTGTGCAAACTATTCAGATGATTCAGAAGGCCGCAGCTATGGCAACTGGTGATTGGCAGCTGCACCATGACAACATGCCCACTCATGCACCTTGTCTCGTGCAGAGTTTTTTGGTGAAACAACAAATCTCCCAGGTGACTCATCCCCGCTACAGCCCAGATTTGGTACCCTGTGACTTCTGGCTTTTCCCCAAAACAAAATCACTTTTGGAAAGGAAGAGATTTCAGACTGTTGATGAGATTCAGGAAAATACGACAGGGCAGCTGATGGCGATTGGGAGAACTGTGTGAGGTTCCAAGGTGCCTACTTCGAAGAGGACTGAGGTATCATTGTCCTGTGTACAATGTTTCTTGTATCATGGATCTTCTTCAATGTCTGTTTTTCATATTACACAGCTGGGTACCTTCTGTACAGACCTGTATAATGAAAATCTGGTGTGCTACCAATCGAAACTTTTTAAAACAATGGTCTCTTACCATGTATAGTTTGAAAAGCACGTAACTTAATTGTTGAGGGAGGGAGGAAAGGCAGAAGGAAGGAGACAAAATATGAGCACTTTGCATAACATTCAGAAAGAACATACCTATCCTTGTTGATTTTAAAACTTCCCTGGAGGGTATTTTCTTCTTTAATTCTCGTAAGGTTACAACTAGATTCTCTTTGGTTTGATCAGGAAGCTCCAACACAGTTTTCCATCTTTTTATGTCTTCTATAACCACAACTCTCTGGGAAAAAGAACAGTCATTTGGAAAATGGAACATTTTCATTAGAAAGACATCTGCCTTCACCTGCGCTAATGGGGCTCCTACTGACATCTGAATTATTGATCATGACCTGAACTACACCACAGTGTGTGTGATTGCCCCAAATGATGGGTAATTGCTTAAAAGCGGGTCCTGCTTACTGCAAATCAGGAAAAGAGTTGCATCTATTAGGAAAACTGCAAGTTTTAATCTTACCATGTCAGACACCACTGGGCACTTTGCAGTGAGAAGCAATAAGGATAAGAAAAACGATGCTGAGGTGAATCAACCCTATAGCTCACTTAAGTGTTTTAATTCATAGACAAGGACAGGGAGCAGAAAAGTCTTAAAGACATATTTATTTCAACAATAAAAGCACACTTCAACAGTTCCCGCTTCCTAGATGATATGATGCAAACTGTCTCGTTTGAAGAATTTTTTAAAACTTCAAACACAGAGAGGCAGACTAATTCACTATTTATAATAAAAAAGTGAACATTTTGCTATTTTTCATACATAAAACATTACAAAGTTTAAATTTCCTTACACCCTTCACCAAACTCATTCCCTCCCTCCATTTCCTAGAAGAAACTACTATACTTCCATTAAGTGTAAAATTTTAACAATTAAGGAATATGAGAGAAGGGATAGGAAAGTTCTTTGTTCTGTGTTGCAATTTTTCTAGTTTCTATAGTAAACAGACACAAAATAATAAAGTTGTTTTTATAATCTAAAAATTCTTACCTCGATAGTTATTACCCTGGGGAGGGACCCAGTTAGAGAATGGGAGGGGGGCTCTGGGGTTCTGGCAATGTTCCGCTTCTTGATGTGGGTACTGGTGACACAGGTGTGTTCACTTTGTGAAAATCTGTCAAGTGTACACTCATGGTTTGTCCACTTTTCTACATGCATGTGATAGTTCAATAAAAAGCAACAACAAAAAAGTCCAATGGCCTCCCCTGGCTGGGGTCTGCTCTCTGCATGGCAGGAGTGCTGGGAGGAGGAGACGTCAGACTCTTCCGCTTCCCCATCTTTGCTCCTCCTCCTCCCCCATCTGCTTCCTTGCTTTGATCTCTGACTCTTCCAGGTTCAAAGATTGGACAAGCAGGAGAGGTAGAGACAGGAAAAGCCTTACTTTCTGCTGTGATACTATGCTGATCAGGTTTTAGCACACTGGGCTATTTTCAATAGGAATAAGGTATAAATATCATCATATCACTCTGCAACTTGCTATTTCACTCAATATATTTTCTTCACTTATTCACATTAATAATATAAAGCCAGATGAACCACTTTAATAGTATTTTATATACGAATGTCTTAGAGCTTTAAAATCTATTCTAATGAATACTCAGGGTTATAGATAATGTGAATTTAAACTATATATACACAGATATATAAATGTAAATATATAAATATATGTCTCTATGCACAGTAGTAAGTGTGGGGTTCTACTTCATTATAGTGAACCCTTCTTTCATCCGAAACCCTGGGAAGACTACAAGCTTTATGTTGTTTCATTGGACTGATGGAATTTCTCTAGTTCATTTTTCTCGAACACGTTAGCCCTGTTTTGGCTCTCAGCTTCAAATGGGGGTTATTAGCCTGAGGACTTACGCGCAATCCTCACACTGGCCCTAAAACCCCAGCCCCTTAAGCATTACATCTGGTTTCAATAGAGCTATTCAACTTCAGGTCCTACTTGCAGTTCTGGGTTTACATTTCCTCTTTTTTCCTTGTACCTGAGGATTTCTCGTTCTTGCTTTTGAGTTCAGCTCTGTATTAAGAGACTTTTTATTCAGCACTTCCACGTGGTCAAAATGAGGTTCAGGGTTCTACTCAGTTCATCCTAGCATAGGGAACTATAGAAGCCCAAGCTCTTTAGCATGGCATAAAAGGCCTTACATGACTTGGCTCCTAACATCCTTTTAGGCCTGATCATTTGCTCCAGATACACCAAAGGATTTCAAGCTGCCTAAAAGAATCACAGTATTTCACTCTCTGCCTCGGATGTTCTTTCTTTGCCTATTTAGTTTTTAAGATTCTCTTTAAGCATCACCTCCTCTATGAAGCCATTCTTGCCTCTCTCCAACCACATCCAACCGTACTCCTTTTTGGGTCCCTTTGTATTCTGTACAGACTTCTATTACTGTATCTCTGCTCTCTGCATTTACTTATCTACACGGCTGTCTGCCCCACTGGACTATGCGTGACTTGAGGGCTGGAACAATTCCTTTGTCTCTCTATCCCCAGTGCATAGTACGTGTAATTGAACAAAGCCATTTTTACCCTCAAGGACTAAGTACAGTGTAGCTTTCAGATCTGAAATTCTAGGGCAGAAATAGAAAAATATAGCAGTCAGTTTCAGAGCTGAAGAATTCCATACATACTAAAGAACGTTTCCTTATTTCTGTCCAAATATGGGCCCCAAACAGATATTTCAAGTTTGTATCAGAATTACAGAGAGGAACAAGGGACGTGAACATGAAATATCGATGGGGCAGCTACAATGAGTAGTGGAATGGTTACTGCCAGAAAGAAGAGGTGCTCTTCAGAACACATCCGGTCTTATAGTTATGGCTGGCTGAAATATCAAGTTTGACAAAACCAATTAGGGACAATGATTCTCTCATAAGCAATAACATGGGCACCATTCCACTGGAGGGGGCAGGAGACGTATATGGGCTAGTCAATCCTACAAAGGAAGGAAAGGTTTGTAGAGCATTCTTAAGGGCTGGATCTAAACGAATTAGTGTATTCTAGAACCTTTTAATAAAATAAAATCTCCGATTGCAACCAATAGAAGAAATCACTTTCCCTTAAGGGAGTAAGAAGAGATTAACCAAATTAACCTTTACCATTCAAATATGAGCTTTACCGTTCACTACATGAGCTCTACTGAGTATCACTTTCGTTGAATGTGATCAGGCTATGGCAAAATTACTTGTACTATACTGATAACAGAAGTACAATGGTCCTAATATTCTAAGAATTTTACACTTCCTCCACATGGCATTCAGAAACTCCACTTTTTAAAAATAGTTTATTGTGTAAGGAGCAGACTGTTGAATCAGATCATGTAGTTCAAATCCCAGCTCTGCCATTGATAGCTGCACAACATTGAGCAAACTACTTACTCTCTCTGTGCCTTAGATTCTTCAACTGTAAAATGCAAATGATGATAGCATCTATTTCACAGAGCTGCTATTAGAATTTAAAGAGTTAATGTATGGAAAGCACTGAGCACAATGCCTGGCCCACTGGAGTGGGCTCAGTAAATGGTAGTAGTAGTCAGTACTGTTACCATCATCACCATGAGTCTCAGTTCTAGTTTTCCTGCACAAGCCTCTCTTTTCTGCACATGAAAAAAAGGAAACTTAGTTTTTACTACATTCCAGGCACAATGCTTAGCCCTTTCAACATGCATTTATTTATTTAGTCCTTATAACAACACTGCAGGTTAGATGTTATTTCTGATGTCACTGATGAGGAAATAGAGGCTTGAACATTCAGCACATTTCTTGGCATCAAAATGTGATGCTGGTGTGTGGGAATAAGTTATCTGGCAGACAGTAGAGCTAACTAACTCTCTAGAACTCACATTTAAGTCAACTTGGTTGTAATTTATCATTGTGTACACATGAGAGCAAGCAGACATGTGTGCATAAAGGAAAGAGAACAGCAAGTACCACTTATTGAATGGTTATCTGCCACTACTTCCCTCTATCTAGCCAAATCTTCCCATCCCCTTTAGGGTGCTCTGACCACTAAAACAGGCGCTGAGCTCTCTTCTCTCTTAACGTTTATTGCCCAAAAAACAAACGTGTAATGGATCACATATGATTTCATATCATTACTTAATAATTTCTTATGCTATGATCCTCTAATAGGAAGTCCCACGAGGGCTCATACTTTGATCTTGAATTTCTCTTATGTTCCCTAGAGTACCTGGCATAATGCTGGACATAAAATTATTTCACGATAATATTTATAGAGCCCTGATTGGTGTGGCTCAGTTGGATGGGTATTGCTCTACAAGGTGAAAGGACCCCAGTTTGATTCCAGGTCAGAGCACATGCCTGGGTACACATGCTTGGGCCTGAGGCCTGGATGCATGCTTCTCTCTCACAGATGCTTCTTGCCCTCTCTTTCTCCCTCCCTTCCCCCTCTCTAAAAATAAATAAGTAAAATCTTTAAAAAATAATAGTAATATTTATGGAATAGTTTAATATCTAGATCCTGCAAGGGCACCTCCAAATAAAGATGATTCTTATTTACTCAGTAAATTTTTACTTACAAATCTAGTAGGCACTGTGTTAGGTACTGGAGCAGAATTAGAACAAAGTAAGACACTGTGGTCCCAGTCTTTAGGAGTTCATAGTAGACTGGGGAACTACAGGTAATCAATAAACATAATATAGTGAGGTAAGTGCTATTAACAGGTAGTTGAGCCAAGTGCTAAGAGTGTATTGAAGAGGGAAGGATGAATGCCCCCAAAGGACCTGGAAAGCCTTGCAATAGCCACTTAACAAATATTTACTGACTACTTATATGTGTGTCAAGCACTGCGATAGGTCCAAGAACACAGAGGTAAGTAAAATAACCAAGGTCCCTGTACTCATGAAATTTATAATCTAGAATTCACAGGGAAGGTTGCATTTGAGTGGGTTGACAAATGAGTAGGAATCCACTCTGTGAAAAGAAAGAGAAAGGCTTTCTGGGAAAAGGGACCAGCAATATTCAAAGCACTGGAGGCATGAAAGAGAACAGCTTATACAGAAAACAGCAAGAAATGGGGTGTGGCTGGGAAGTATCCCTGTGAATAGGAAGCTAGAAGGGATGAGATGACAGGCTCACCGGGTCAGAGCAGAAAAGGTAACACACGCCATGCCAAGGCTTTTGGAGTTTTGGTTCATTTGGTCATTCAGAAAAATGTGTTGCAGGGGACACAAAATAAGTAACTTGTCCAACATCACACCAGCAGTAATGGCAGAGCTGGGATTTTAACATAGACAGTTTGGCTCCAGAGTCTGTGTTTTTAATAACTATACCATATCATTTCCAAGACAAGGGCGTAAAGTCATTCTGAGCAAAAGGAAAGCACATGCAAAGGTACAGAGGTATGAAAGAGCACATATTTGGTAAACTGTGAGTGGCTGAGACTGGATGAAATGTACATATGAAGAGCCAGCAGGGGATGAGGCAGGCAGGTGCCAGGTCATGGAGGGCCTTGGGTGTCACGTAAAAAAATGTCTTTATTGATAGGTAAGGAGGAACCACTGAAGGATTAGGCAGGGAGATGACTTGAGTAGATTTTCATTTTTTTAAGACTTAATTCTCTGGCTAATGTGTGGAGGGGAGAACGACAGGGAATGCAAAATTAACAGACCATGGCACTGCTCCACGTAAGAACTAGTAACAGTTTTGAATTTATGGTGGGAGATGTAAGGACAGGAAAGATTTTTAGGAAGCACAGTTGAAAAACTGCATACAAGAGAAAAAAGAGTTAAGGATGGTTTCTGTTTCTAGTCCTAGTTACTTGGTATATGGATACAAAGTAAATACAGGAGAATAAAGAACAAGCTTGAAAGAAAAGCTATTGTATTTAACAGAAATGTCATTCCATACGCCTAGCTTATTCTGATTCCATAATCTGCACATGACTTATTCCCATCATCATACAGTGTTTCTCAACTGGGACACAAAGGAGAGACACAGAGGGGAGAAGGGACAGGCAGAAGTAAAGTAGAATACGGGTGTTTACATGTGAGTATACATACAGTTTAATTATTACCCTCCTCTTTTTCTTCCAGACAGTCTGATACCACGATCCCACCCACCACCACCCCTCACTGAGAATCACTGCTGTATACAATTATCCGTGAATATTCTGAAAAAACAGACAGTTGACAACTTGAATGTGTTCCATGAAATCACAGAACTGCGAGACAAGGAGCGATTTTAAAGATGATCTAGAGTTCAGTAGGTCTCAAGCAACCAACCAAGGGCTGCTTGGAAAGTTGAGGTATTTTTGGTTAGCACCACGGGAGGTGTCTGAGGGCCAGGGATGTTAAACTTCCTATAACTCACGGGACAGTTCCAACCGATTAAGACTTATTTTACCCCAAATGATAACAGTACTCCATTAAAAAACAGTGACATTGTTTGACCCTACATTTTATGAATGAGGACAAGCTGAGATCCCACAGGAGGAAATGACCCAGCTGCACAGCAAGGACCAGAACCCAGGGCTGTTGTTTACACGCCCTTTCGTACCTGGACCTGGTAAGCCTGTGGCATATCTAGGAGAAGAGTCCATCTGAGTATGTAAGTCAAGTGTGCAGGATGCCACCTTGCTGCCACAATTCTCTGCACATTTTGTCTAGCCTCAAATTCCATTCTCACCCTCAGAAATCTAGGCTGGAGGTCCAAGTAGGTAGTCATCAGCATGGGAAGTCTTAACATGAATAAGGTCACCCTGGCTAAATACATAAAACGTACAGCAAAGCTCTTGGGAGCACAAACGTTAGAAATCTAGTGGAGGAAGAGAAACCTATAGAGGAAAGTCAGATATGGAGGAGGAGAGGTTCAAGAAGACAAAGAGAACTAACCATAAGCAGGGTTTGGTTTTGGTTTTTTTTGTTTTAGTAAAATAACAATTGCTTTACCATTAATTGGGCGTCAATGTTGACGGACTCATTCTTGGTTGTCTGTCCTGTCTCTATTCCTTGATTCTTTCTTGCTAAAACACTCCGGCTGCAAAGAGTCCATTAAAACAGTCTCTTTCCCACTCTCTGCTGTAGCTATGGAGGTCATGTGATACAGTTCTAGCCAAAAAGACGGGACAGTACACAATCATCACCCAGCCTCACTGAGTGTATACAGGGTACACAGAGTCACTCAGTACTTTAACATTCCTAATGGACAAAATTTTGCACAAGAAGAATAACACAGGGGGCAAAACCTACTAAAAAGCCAAAGTAATGAGAAGAGTGTAAGAGAAACGCGGGACTTGATCAATAGAAGTCAGTACAGGGCATGGGGAAACAAATTAGGAGTGGTCAGGAACACTCGGGGAGGAAGCGTAGCAAAAATACTTCACAGGTCTTCCACAGAACTTCTCCACACCACCTTGCCATCACGTTTTCTTTAGTCCCAGATCCCCTCTCACCTTCAGAGATTCAATCGTGGCCTGCTTGTAAATCTTTCTTCCAGGATCTTTCTTCTGAGGACTACCCTGGGGTCTAGGCGTCCGAATGACGAATTTATCCATTTCTAGGGGACTCCAACCACCTTCACGTGCCTGCGGTGTGTTCTGCTCAAGAAAGAGGGCAGATTCTAAAACGTCATCCAAACTGCTGGGACGTGTGCTCCCTAAAGTGACACCATTGGGTCCTATACACTCTGGAAGCATTCCTGAACCGTGAGGACTATAGCTTGGAATTTACCTTGAAAGAGGATGATGTCTCTTTGAAAAAGTAGCATCTTCCTAAGAACTGAAACTTGTACAATGATGGGTTTCAGCTAGGGAGGGCCCAGCTTTCGGAAGTGCATACTGTGGCTGGGACTGCAAACTGGCCCAGGCCAATACTGATCCTAGTGACAAGCCTCTTCCAACTTAGGTTGGGTTGTGTTAGGGTTAAAGTTCCACTGGGTCCAATGAATCTCTCTTAACAACCACCCCAGCATAGCTGCAATCCCAAGGGTTCCCCTGGTAAGCAGCAATCAGCAACCGCTTCCAGATCTCAACAGGGTCCTCACAACAAACAACCATCTCCACGAACTGCTTGGTGATCAGAGGACCCTACCCGCGACTACAGTCTTCCGGATCCCCAAGCAAAAGTAAAAACCATCTTCCTCTTCCCTCAGCACTCACGAGCCCAGAAAGGGGAACTAGCAACAAACCCACCAGGAAAAGCAGCCCTGGCAGCAGCTAGGCCCCCTCCAGAGAACACCTCCTGAGGCCTCCAAGCCTGTTGGAACTAAACGGGTGCCTCCTTCCAGAGTGGTAGTTGGCCGAAGAGGACCCCTCCGCTCGCAGAGAGCGCAGCAAACCACAGTCCCCAGAATGCACCGCGAAGGGAGGGGGATGAGGCCGCGCCCGGGGCGGCTGTAGTTCTCCCAGACCAGCTCTCCCGACCGCGCCGTGCGCCCCTGCCAGGGGGGAACTACGTGTCCCAGTGTGCCCCTCAAAGGGAAGAGAGGAGCCGAGGGGGCCGCTCTGCTCTTGTACCGGCGTTGGCTGGCTCCGCCTCTTCTCTCTAGAAGTTCGTAGACCCTGAGCTGAGGCGGAGGCGTCAGTGTCGCTCTGGCCCGGGCGGGCGGAACTGAGAGGGACGGCGGAGGCGGAAGTGGCGGCCCGCGGGCTGGAGAAGAGTCTGGCCCCGGAAGGAGGCGGAAACCCTGAAAAGAAAACAGCAACAAACTGAGCCGCTGCGAGAGAGGGGGACAAGATGGCGGCGCCGAAAGGGAGCCTCTGGGTCAGGGCCCAGCTGGGGCTCCCGCCGCTGCTGCTGCTGACCGTGGCCCTGGCCGGAGGCTTGGGGACCGCTGCGGCCGAAGCGTTTGACTCGGTCTTGGGTGATACGGCGTCTTGCCACCGGGTCTGTCAGTTGACTTACCCCTTGCACACCTACCCCAAGGTAGGGCGCGTCCGAACCCGGCTGCAACCCTTCCCTGGCCGCCCGTGTCTCCGCTCTCCCTCATCTCTGTCGGCTCTGGGAACCTGGCGATTGAATCCACCATTCACCCGCTGCCTCCCACCTGTGTAGCTGCTGTTTTCCATTCTAATCACACCCGCACGCCGCTGCCGCTGAAATTAGCGGAAGTTCGTGCCGCACCTACCCTGGAATGGGCGGGGGGACACAGAGATGAAAAAGAACCGATCCCTTTCCTATTGCAGCTTGCGGAGCACCAGGGGAGACTGGCATTCTAAGCGGGAGGAGGATGCTGATTGTTAGCGCGGGTCCTCACCTTTAAGGAGCGGGAGGAATGGTGGGGGCGGGGGGCAGAAGCAGGTGGGCAAGCCCACAAAAGTTACTTCATAAACCTTGTGTCCTGAGCGCCTCTCTGGGCCCGAGCTCCCGGCCTGCCTGTTTCGGGAGTCGGACAGGACAATTCCGCTGTGGTAGGAAATGTGTTAGGTCCGCCGAGGAGTTGTGAGACGCACCGGAAGGGCTTTCCATCTGTGTTGAATTACTGTGTGCATGGCACTGCCATTAGGGACTGGGATGGCTTAGAGGAAAAGCAGATGGATCTGCATTGAATGAATTTACCGTTTAGTGCAGAAGATGGGATTCGTGGAATAAAGGAATGAGGCCGCCCCTCAGGCGGAAGGCGGGGGTCATAGCTTAGGAAGCGGAGTGACCCTACTTTCACTCCGTACCCCTCCGCAGGTGCTGCCTTTCCTGTGATTCCGTTCTACTTCTCAAGTTGTTTTCCAGCTTCTTGAGAACTCTTTACTCAATATTCTAGATCGCGTGGTGACTCCACCCTTTTCCATATGCAGGGGTGGATAAAAGTAGGTTTACAGTTGTGACTGCAAGAAACAGTGTTTATTCTTGTATTATTATTATTTGTATTATGTAAACCTACTTTTGCTTACCCCTGTACAGTTTGGTAATGCGTTTTTCCCACCCCACTGCCTTTACTTATAAGAGCTTTTGCTGATGTTGCTTGTCTTTCCTTGTTTTTCCTTCATCTCTATGCTGTCGGCTTAACCGTGTGGCTAGCCAGCCCTTTCTGCTCTCTCAAACTACAAAGTAACCGCGAGGACAGGTCCGGTGAAGTTAGGATGCAGCTTACGGCAAGTGTATTCAGGTCTTTCAAATGAAAAGTTCTAAGAGCTTTTACTTCCCATATGCCTGTTTACATTTTACATTGCAAGAGAATGGTCAGTTTCAAGACAAAGTGTGGGAGAGGGTATTGTATTACCCTAAATTTTCAGTCAGAGGCTAACAGCGAGAGAGAGAAATGAGAAATTCTGACTTCCAGACTTAAATCAATGTAGAATGCCCTAAATATATGATTTTCTTCTCTCATCTGAGGATTGTATGAGGAAATTCATTGATCATTTGGCCTGGTTTGGGATGGAGACTGACTTCGTACCATTGGGTTTTTTGTTTTTGTGTTTTGACATTTCCTAGAACATTTGTAGTATGAACCAGAATCCGGGGAGAATAATTCAAAGGGATAAACATTCTGAAACTCAGAGGTATTTTTATAATATCCACTACTTCCTAAAGATCTCTGTGACATCTCTATGCCATTTTTAGTTATTCTTGAGAGTTGTTCTCACCAGGAACTCTAAATCATCTGGCTCCCTGTGAGTCCTGGACTTAAAATTTATTCTGTCTACCCTCTGTTAGCTAGTATGATGAGAGATTTATACACATTATCCCCGATTCTCACAACTACCCTGCAAAGTAGGGTTTTACAGTTGAGGAAATTGAGGCTCTGAAAGATTAAATGACTTGCCCAAGGTCACATAGCCAAGAACTAGTGGAGTAGTTGGAATTCAGTCCTAAAACTGGCTACACTGTGTTGCCTTTTATTAATAAAGTTGTATTAAAAATAATTAATTTACTTATTTCCTTGATTTCTGTTAGTCCTCCTCCCAATTATTGTGCTTTGCAGTTCAGGAAGAAGCAATGTGTTATATGAGAAATGAATTTAGATAAATTTACAAGCTCCACGTAGCCTGACTTGGTCTGGTATTTGTAGCTGGCGGAGAGAGATCTCATTTTAATAACTTATTTTCAGAATTATTTGTTGTTTGAAAAGTACAGTACTTAACTGTTTGTAAGCAATTATTTTTAAATTATTATAGTTTACCCTTTAACTTTCCTTAAAAGTACAATTGCATGATTTGCATGAATCCAAATATAAGAGCCATGTTTATGTTAATAACAAAGCTAACTAGATCCAGCCTGATTATTTTTGTATATGGTTCTGGAACCATATAAATCCAGGTTCCATCTGCAGCTCCACTTTTACTATCTGTGTGACCTTGCTGATCACGTAACTTCTCCTAACTTCGTTTGTCAGCTGTAGGAAAAAAACCCGTCGCACCCTGCAGGGCTAGTGTAAAGATTAAAATAATATACATGGTGTTTCAGCGCAGTGACTAACGCATGTCAGTAGTTGTTTCTTCTGTTGTACGAGTGTGTCACTAAACCAGTGTGGTATGTGTAGTATTAATCGTGTTGAATAATGAGAGAATAGTTAGCTTGACTTCACTCAGGATATAAAAATGTGTATAATTATGTAGCTGGTGTTCTGTTTGGTGGGGAGGACCATTTCCTTGTGCTCTAAATCAGAGGAGATACATTTTATAAACGCTTGACAGTCACTTGGGATACATGGGGCGTGAATTATTACTTGGAGTAATAATATTATCTAGAACATGAAACGTGTACTCAAAACAAGGATATGATTCTTCCTAACTACCTATTGATAGAACACTCTGTGCTGAGTGTTCTATCAGCTGTTAAGTGTTAGGACAGTGCCTGGCACATTGTGGGTGCCCATTAAATGTATTCTAGTGTTGTGTCTATTTATTAAACAGTATAACACAATGTTGATGGTATTGTGAATATGAAATGTATAATCCTTATATTCAAGATTGACATTAAGAATATTGTCTCTGTTTTGTAACTAAGAAAACAGAGACTCAGAGAGATTTGAGTCACTTGCCTGAGGTTGTACAAAGTAAGTGGTGAGGCTCAGCTGCCGGGCCGTACATACTCTCTTCTGAAAATGGTGCTCAGAGGCTTACGGGGTTGATTCAGTAGAAGAAAACATATCTGAAAATGAAATGGCATTCAGCGAAGCTCATGCTGTTGAGCTTGTGCCTCCTCTGTGCAGTATAAAAAAATACGTGGTGCTCCAAAAGCATGAGAATTCTTTTGTTGTTGTACAGCGTCTGCAAAGCTACTCAGGTATGAAGTTTATTTTAATTGCTAAAATTCTTTCAATTTCACCTAAACTAAACGTAACAACAAATGCAACTAGAACTGAAGTCCAAAAATGTGCTACCTCAAAGCTGTATGATGACACTTGCTTAATATTAGACTGCAGCCATCTATTCCTAATGGATGGCTGCTGCCATGGCAATTTTGCTAATCCTCTGCTGGAAAGAAGTGCGTGCCTTTGTATTCTGTTGGTTGCTAACTGGTACATGCACATGCTGTTTCCTTCCTTATTAGGTGCCTGCCAGTTTGTACACGGCGGATCACACAGTAAGTTGAGGGGGCTCCCCCACATGTACTGGTTTGTCTCAAATACTGTATGTATTTCACTGAAGGAAAGCCTGTTGAAGACATTGTCATTAATCTTACCAAGCAGGAAACATTTTCCGGTAATGAAGAATATATCCTATCTTGAGCTCACACTCACATACAATGATGCCTATAACTATTGTTTTCTATTTTAAAACTCTATTATTATTAACACTACGACCATTTATTGAGCACCTTCTATGTCCCGGGCACTGTGCTAGGAATGGCTAGCTATCTCCAGCATTATTGAGGGTGTTGGAGATAATAATTTATAGCTATTATCGCCTTTTATAGTGAGAAAACCTGAGGTTTAGATAGGTAAAGTCACTTGTGTTGGGTCACTCACCTAAAAGGTTTTAATCCAGATCTGGCTGATTCCATTGGCTTTACCATATGGCACGCTATTGCTCTTGTGTTTTTAGTTAATAAGCCAAGTTTTTAAAAATCTCTCATGTAAGCATCTTTGTAGATGTACACCTCACTCTGTGGGGACCTTTATAGCACTATCTGCTGTGTGAGGCTAATCGTGGTGCTTTCCCCGATAAGCTTGATGAGTTGTGTAAGTATTTATGTGGCAGAAGGATGCTATTGGCACTAAAGCACTTGCTTACTCATTTCTGTTTCTCTTAAAGTTCTGATTATATCGTTATTTTTATTTCAATTTTTTTGATGAAATACGGGAAAAGAGTGACTTTACCCACTAGGCTTCCTTCGAAGGATATCACTTTAAAGACAAGAAACTAAAACCTCTTTATATAGCAGAGGTCTTGGGTGTTACCTGGCTCCTATCATTTTTCTTTCACTTGTAAAGTTTTTTATTGGACAGTTTATAATAAACCCTACTAACTTTGCTTTCTTTTGACCTATTTTCCCCGAGGGAAATGCACTATTTTTTGGTAATCCTCTCTGTTCTTGAATTCTCTAGGAAGAGGAGCTGTATGCCTGTCAGAGAGGTTGCAGGCTGTTTTCAATTTGTCAGTTTGTGGATGATGGAATCGATTTAAATCGGACCAAATTGGAATGTGAATCTGGTAAGATGATATGCTAATGACAGCAGTATGTAACATTTGTACTACATACTTTTAATATACATTGAGGTGTATTGTACTTTTAATGTATTTTCCTCAGAAAATGGCAAGCACACTATTTAAACTAGTCATTTAGCATATTTTAATTACTATGAAGTTAGAGTTTTAGTAGCTGCTACTAGAAATTTCATGGGCTTTAAATTTCATCCATTTGTTGAGACAGTGTTATTTTGTACTGTGGATAGGACGCCTTTGTTTAAGCAAGTACTTGGTTTAGACAAATGCAGTCGTAATTACCCTTCTCATAATTCATCACTACCTTTTCGGTGAATAGTATAATTATCCTAAGCCTTTCAATCATAGGCTAGTTGACCTAGCTCCTAGTTTTTTTAAACTGAATCAGGCCTTTGACTCAGTATTTAATAGTGTATTCTTTTGTGGGTCATGCCAATAAAAGAAGTAACCAGAGTCTTTGTCATCTCTTAAAGCACTATTCTTACTTTTTGCTGAAAGAGATGTATTTAATAAAAGAAACCTGTAAGTAGGACAAAATTGACATTTAACCTTTTAAAGAACTATAATGGAATTTTCTCCATTCGTTACCTCACACTGTTTATTCAATGGAGCAGGAGGTGTCTTTCTCCCTATCACTGTGCCGTGGCTAACATCCAGCCTTCGTGGTGTCGTAACCTTATTTTTTTATGGCTCGTTCTCCTAACTGGCTGGCCGTCTCTATATGTGCATAATGCGGTTCGGTTTGTCATCTAGCACCTTTGAGAAGTGTATCACAAACACGCAACTGGGTTGGAAAGAAAAATAAGATTGTTGTAGTGGTGAAACGCTCTATCACAAGAAAAAGATGGGTCTGGTGAGCTGAATGCAGAGAGTATAGCTGGTAGAGACCCATTTTACTCTAGAATCCTGCTGTAGAGCATTTTCTAAGTTCTATTTTCTCAGAACTTAGAGTGTTAGACTGACTGCTTATTTTTCTTTGCCATGTGAATACCCTTGCTTCTCAACTAAGTGACCCAGTTCTGAACAGTAATATCATATATTTGTATAAATAACTAAAATGTATTATTTTGCTCAACCCCATGAAGTAGGTGGTTGTATTTCCATTGTACATATGGAAGTCAGTAGTCAGGTTAAACAGTCAGTCTAGGTCACATACACAGCCAGCAAATGATGGAGCCAAAACTTCAGGTTTCCTGTTCAATGTCTTTTCTACTATGCAAATCTTAGCTATGAGGCTCCCTTTTTATGAATGTCATCATATTGTCAGAACTTGAGTACGTAATTAATAGATTTATACCTGATGTATTTGACTTGCGGGAGATAAAAGGAGTTTTATTAAAATAATACGTTTGCTACTGTTACCAAGTTTGGAAGTATATATTGATGAAATGCTTTTTAAATAACAAGAAATTTTTTCGTAAAATACTAAATCTCTTTTCTGTCTTCCCCCCTTTTCTTTCTCTCTCTCTCTCTTTCTTGTAATTTGACTGTTTTTCTCTTACAGCATGTACAGAAGCATATTCCCAATCTGATGAGCAATATGCTTGCCATCTTGGTTGCCAGAATCAGCTGCCATTTGCTGAGTTGAGACAAGAACAAGTACGAAACGAAACTGCTTTTTAAAATTGCCTTCTTAGATTATACTCAGTTGTATTGAAATATTTGTCATCTGCATGATCCTATTTTAGTGTTATATTTTATAATGAGTTTTCAGCAAATTATATGTTTGCAAATACAAAATATCAATTATATTTTTGTATACTGCTTTACCGTTAAAAGATATATTCATATACATAATTTTGTTTTTTCTCATGGTCTAGTGAAGATATTTTCCCCCTTTTACATATGAAAAAAATTGAGGCTCAGGGAAATTGATCGTTCAGAGGCCCTTTTTTTTTTTATCCCAACTTGCAATTACCTTAACAGATTGTCATCAATATTACTAAATTAACTTCCAGACTATTTTCACGCTGTAACCCCCTCTAGTTCATCTTTTAGTCTGTGTCCAGATATTTATTTTCTAAATGAAAATCTCATCATGTCATACTTCTATCTTATATAGTTGCTCCCCATTATATACAGGTTTAAGTCCAAACCACTTATCTCAACTTGGCTCCTGATATCCTCTCCTATGTCATCTGTTACAATTCCCCACCCCTCATACTCTGTATTCTCTAAACATACTGGGAAAAATTCCTTAATTTTATTAACTTTTGCATAGAAAATACAGCCACGTGATACAAAGCTCAAAAGGTAAAAGTAAATAGTGACACGTCTCCCACTCCTGTATGTCTTATCCTCCATTGAAGTAGGCAGAGTCACTGATATAAATATATTTTATGCTTATACAAGGATACATGCATTCTTTCTTTTAAAATTAAAAGTATACATAATGAATATCTACTCTTCACTACATAATACTTCATTGTGTGGATGTATCATTTATTTGTGCATTCTGTTACTTGGGACATGTAGATTATTTCTAATCTTTTCATTTAAAAGTGATATTGCAAATTTTGCACATGTATGAGTCAGAATTGTAGGGAAGATGATACCAGTTTGTGTTATGTCTCTATAGTTGTTTTATATATATATGTATACACACACACACACGTATATATATTTGGCCCATAGATACTTCTCTCACCCTGCCCTTTATCAGATATCTTACATTTTTTACATATATTCTTTTCATTGATTTTTTTCCATTGATGTTCATAATGGCATGATTTATTTTATTTGAAAGATGAGAATGGTATGATTTATTTCTTTCCCTTATATCTCTCGAGGACTTGCTAGTCCTTATTTAACCAAGTCTCAAGATTCTCCTTATTTTTAGACCTGATTCAAAAGCCTTTTATTCTGATACAGGTGACAGAGGTAGCTTATAAATATTTTTGGTGGCAAATTAAAAAGATTTTCAGCTTTACATAGTCAATGTGCATATATAATGAAGCATTTAATGGTAACAATTATTGTAGATTTATTTCATTCTTTTTTTTTAGTATATTTTATTGATTATGCTATTATAGTTGTCCCACTTTTTTTCTCCCCTTTTCCCCCTCCACTACCCCTTCTTCCAGCATTCCCCCCCCCTTAGTTCATGTGCATGGGTTGTACATATAAGTTCTTTGACTTCTCCATTTCCTATACTATTCTTAACCTCCCCCTGTCTATTTTCTACCTACCAATTAAGCTTCTTATTCCCTGTACCTTTTCCCCTTGCTCTCCCTCTCTGCTGATAACCCTCCATGTGATCTTCATTTCTAGGATTGTGTTCCTCTTCTGGTGTTTGCTTAATTTGTTTTTGTTTTTTAGGTTCAGTTGTTGATAGTTGTGAGTTTGTTGTCATTTTACTGTTCAGATTTGGGACTTCTTCTTTTTCTTAGATAAGTCCCTTTAATATTTCATAGAATAATGACTTGGTGATGATGAACTCCTTTAGCTTTACTTTGTCTGGGAAGCACTTTTATCTGCCCTTCCATTCTAAATGATATCTTTGCTGGGTAAAGCAATCTTGGATGTAGGTCCTTGCTTTTCATGACTTTGAATACTTCTTGCCAGTCCCTTTTGCGTGCAAGGTTTCTTTTGAGAAATCAGCTGATACAGTCTTATGGGAATGCCTTTGTAGGTAACTCCTTTTCTCTTGCTACTTTTAAGATTCTCTCCTTATCTTTCATCTTGGGTAATGTAATTATGATATGTCTCGTTGTGCTTCTCTTCGGGTCCAACTTCTTTGGGACTCCCTGTGTTTCCTGGACTTCCTGAAAGTCTATTTCCTTTGTCAGATTGGGGAACTTTTCCTTCATTGTTTTTTCAAATAAGTTTTCAATTTCTTGCTCTTCCTCTTCTCCTTCTGGCACCCCTATGATTCAGATGTTGGAACATTTAAAGTTGTCCTGGAGGTTCCTAAGCCTCTTCTCGTTTTTTTAAATTCTTATTTCTTCATCCTGTTCCAGTTGAATATTTATTTTTTTCTTTCTGTTCCAAACCATTGATTTGAGTCCTGGTTTCCTTTCCTTCACTGTTGGTTCCCTGTATATTTTACTTTATTTCACTTTGTATAGCCTTCACTTCTTCCTTTATTTTGCAACCATACTCAATCGTTTCTGTGAGCATCCTGATTACCAGTATTTTGAACTCTGCATCTGATATGTTGTCTGTCTCCTCATTGCTTAGTTCTTTTTCTGGAGTTTTGATCTGTTCTATCATTTGGGCCATTTTTCTTTGTCTCGGTGTACTTGTTACATTGTAAGGGGCAGAGCCTTGGGTATTCACCAGGGCAGGGCAACCCACTTCACTGCGTTGTGACGCTATATGTAGGGGAGGGGTCAGAGAGGGAACAATGCTGCTTGCTCGGATCTTGTCAGCTTTCAGTCACTTCCCCCACTACCCACAAGGGAATTGTACTCTCTCAGGTGCTTCCCTTGTGATTCCAGGGTGGGTGGATTTGTGTACGTTCTTAGGATCAGTGGGCCCCTCCAGTAGACTCTCCTGTGAGACTGGCAGTTTCTCCTGCTGCTGCAACCCCCACAAGTTTTTACAGCCAGGGGCTTTGAAGCTTTCTCTTCCTGTGCTGGAACCCTGGGTTGTGCAGTCTATCTTGCTCCCCAGTTCCTCCTGGTTTATCTGCACTTGATGTGGGACCGCCCGGTCCACCAGCCATCACCTTGCCATGCATCCTTTCTGCCCCTGCTGCCTGTCTCCACTCCTCCTACCAGTCTGGATAAATGTTTCTTCTTTAACTCCTTGGTTGTTGGACTTCCATACAGTTTGCTTTTCTGGCAGTCTGGTTGCTAATGTTTTTAAATTAGTTGTTATCCTTCTTTCATTTATACAAGGAAGCAAAGCTGAAGTGTATCTACCTACACCTTCATCTTGGCCAGAAGATTCACTTAATTCTTTATACCCTAACCCAATGAGGATTTGGAGAATCTTGATTATGTTGCTGTCTTGAATATGCATGTATAAATAATAATTATATGTGTATATAATTTATTTATTTTTTTTAAAGCTCATGTCCCTGATGCCAAAAATGCATCTACTCTTCCCTCTAACTCTGGTAAGGTCATTCTGGAGTGACATGATGGACTCTGCACAGAGCTTCATAACCTCTTCGTGGACTTTTTATCTTCAAGCTGATGATGGAAAGATAGTTATATTCCAGGTAACACCTGTGCTTCCTATATTCTTCTAAATACCAACAAGAGTAAATGGATATGTCTTAAATGCATGTCTTGGCATAGAGCTATGTATTCAGTCCCTTACAAATACTTATTATCAAGTAATATTTATTTGGTCTAATGGACACATTGGGCATCACAACACTGTGTGACTTACCCTTCCTTCTGCCCACTGGAAGCTCTTCTAAAGGCCATCAGTCCCTATCTAATAAGAGCTGCCTTCTAAATTTTGTAGTGGTTAAATTGATAAAGTGACACCTCTAGATATGAGAGATAAGAATAATTAGTATATTTTGAATATAAGTAGTGGAATGTATTTATATCATATGTGGATATTCAAGAAAAGCAATACAATGTAATTTTTGGTTGTTTTTAGTGCTTTTCCTCATAACTCTTGTTAAGAGCTTGTTGAAAAAGTATGTACCTCCTAGAGAGGTAACTTCTACCTCATTATTTACCATATGATGTGATAATAATAGTTATTTTTTGAAGGTTCTTATATACTAGGGATTTACATATTTCATCTCAAATCTTCAAACAACTTCATGAGGTTGTATTATGTCTATTTCATTGATGAGGAAACTGAGAGTCTATAACTCATTTAAGGTCACCCTGCCCATGAGTAACAAAAATAGGCTTCAAACTCAGGTCCTTTCTTTCCAAGGCCCACATGTCATCTTACCATCTTACTGTCTTCCTTTTAATTCCATAGTTAAATTCCTGAAGTTTACCAGTCCACAAATTCTGTTGCCGTACTTTTTCTCAGACAATAATTGAAATGAACCTTTACTTATTATTACCAAGTGAGTGGCTCACTGTAAGGCTAGTATGTGATTTTTAATACTATCCTGAGCCTTGAATATCTAATAAGTAAAACACAGAAGGAATCTCTTTAAATTCATGAGTAAATTTTACATCCTAAAGCTACTTAAGTTAAAGCATAAGTTGGCTCTTAGAGTGGAGCCCTCATTCACTCCTAATTAGATGTGAGATCAATCCAAGTGTAACTAGGATGGAGAAGCCTCCACTTCGGAGGATCATTGCTGTATGTAAAGTATGGGATATTTAGCTGTAATTTATGAGTTACTCATACTGAAGGAAGAATGGAATGTTTTAGTTGAGAAAAAAATGAGAGTAATAAGTGTTTAGCCAAAAATGTTGGCAGTCTGCTAAATTATTCCTGATCAACTAGAATTAGAACTCATTCTTGCAGGATATGATATTTAATGCAGTATGTTATAATTTGTCCTTTTTTCTATTTTTTAAAAGTGCTGTCAGGAAGTTAAACTAAATACTTGATGATGCCAGAAATCTGTCTGTTTCTTTGCAAGGCACTGGATCTGATATTTAGGAAGTGCAATTAAAATATATTGTGTTAATGTGTTTTATTTTTTATACCATACTTCTGTTACTTTTTCTCAATTTGGATGTTTATAGAGATAATGTGTTACAGAACTTACTACTGAGAAAGGCTTAAGAAGTACAAATGGCTTAATTTGCTTTCATTATCACTTTAGTCTAAGCCAGAAATCCAGTATTCACCACAGCTGGAGCAGGAGCCTACAGATTTGAAAGAATCATCGCTAAGCAAAATGTCCTGTAAGTTTTATTTGAAGCAGCCTAAGATAAAAACATTAGCAGTCAGCCCTGGCTGGTAGGGCTCAGTGGACTGAGCACTGGCCTGCAAACCGATAGGTCACCAATTCGATTCCTGGTCAGGGCACATGTTTCTCTCCCTCTCTTTCTCCCTCCCTCCCCCTCTCTCTAAAAATAAATAGATAAAATCTTAAAAATAAAAAAAAGTAGTCAAGTCTGCTTGTGATAGAATTGGTTGTATGATTGTTTTTACACTAATGGAAGATGAACAAATATAATTTCTAAAATAGTGATTCTCAAACTTAAATGTGCATTAGGATCTAGAGAGCTTGTTAAAAACAGATGTCTGAGCCCCACATCCAAAGTTTCAAATTTACCAGATCTGGGACACACCCGAGAATTTGCATTTCTAACAGGTTCACAGATCTCATTGATGCTGCTGGTCTGCAGACTGCACTCTGAGAACCACTATTCTAAAACCACTTAGTTTGCTTTGAAGGACATTATGAGCATAAGTTAATAAAATGTTCTGATACATCCCAATAAAGCAACCAAATAGTGAAACTACCCTGAAAGTGTGAGTTCCTGTTCTATTTTTATTTACTCACAACAAGTGAATTTTAACTCATGAAAATATAAAATATCAAGCTAAAGCTGACCTTACCTCTAGCTCATACCTTATTTTAGGTACTGATTAAAGTAACTTTCTAGTTATTTTGCTGGGTAGATAACGACAGCACATAAGGCCATCTTTAACTTTACATTAGAAGAAACCAAATTCTATTTTTGAGGCCCACTTATAATTAAACCGAAAGCTTTAGTATCAGTGAGAATTTGGAAATAAAATAGGCAATCCTTTTTTTTTTTTTTAATTACTTTATTGTTGTTCAATTACAGTTGTCTGCATTTTCTCCCCACCCCAGCCAAACCCACCTCCCTCCCTTGCTTCCACCTTCCCCCTTGGTTTTGTCCATGTGTCCTTTGGAAATCCTTAATGTAGTAGAATATCCAGTTGGTTTTTAATATGTCACAGGAACTTGCATTCGTTATTAAATGTATGAGATTATACTTATAAAAACAGCTGGATATCTGTAAAGTGTACAGATCTAGAAGTAGTCATCCGAGACTGTCTTTCGGAGTATAGAACAGCATAAATGTGTACCTTTTTATTTCGGCAGATCTACAGATGAGAAGTTCACAAGCACACAGGAACTATCTTGAAGATGGAGAAAATGATGGCTTTTTAAGATGCCTCTCTCTGTATGTATTCTTCTTTGTTAATGGATATAGGAGATAAAATCTGTCTTATATCAGAGAGATACATTCCTTTTTATTATTTTAAAATTTTATTAGCTGCTCAAAAGTAAAACATTTTTCCTTTTCCCTACCAAACTTGTACTTTGGATATTTTAGTTTGTTTAAAAGGTAACATGCATACTACTTTAATAAAACCCAAGCATGCAAAGCATGTAGTTTTTTTCACAGTACAAAAGCTGTCTTGTTAGGATTCTTTGATTTATGTTAAGATATGTGCTTCTCCAGCCATTTAAATTAAATACATGTTAGTGGTTTGGGGACCAGATTTTTGTTTTTAGCTTCACGGATACACATGAGGCTAGGGGAGGGCAGTAAGGGCGATAGCTTAAGGAGGGCTTTGTGTTGTTTACCAAGGAGTGTCAGCTCTGTGCCAAGGAGTCTTAAGACTGGCAGGGGAAAGTGGGCAGGCAGGGTTGAGGGTACCCTATGCCCTCCTAGGAAGGCATATCGAGCCTTCTGAGGGTGAAGAGGTTTTTTTCAGTGTATGTGTGCTTCCATTCCTCCAAGAAGTTATGATATGAGCTCCCCCTTCCACCCTCAATATCCCCTACCCCCCCCAAAAAAAAAGAAAAAGAGAAAGAAAGTTGGTCTTAACTCTTATTGGTAACTATGTACTCTGGCAGATACCAGGCCAAGCACTGGAGTAGAACACATACAAGTGCTTGCCCTCACAGTCTCCCACTACAGTAGTCCAGACTGCACGCTTCCTGTAATTTCTCGTGAGAGAAATAGTTTCTTGAGAGGTTTTATCAGATATCAGTAGGGTCATACTAGAATCTAGAAATCAGTGCCTTTTACTGAACATATGCTTTAAAGACTGGCTGAGAAAAAGAGGGTTTAACTTTAAATGTTCCCTTTCTTCCCTTCCTAACCCTACTTTTGTCCTTGTGCAAAAAATGGGCAGTTTTTCCCCCTCCAAAGTTACTGTTTATTCTTAGTACGTCACTACCTGGTATCTTATTTGTGTTACTGCTTTTTAACATTTTGTCATTATATTTTATATTGTTGTTCTAAGTCTAACATTTTAAAAGTTAACTTTGTAAATGTTTAACTTAGGAAGCAACTAACTTTATAAACAGAGATTTAATTTTATGAAGCTTCTGTGCACAAACATGAATTATTATAATAATATCCTATATTTAAATTAAAAAGATTCCTTTTAAAATGCTTGTCCCCTCAGTGATGGCATTTGACTCTCAGTGTAGTGTACCTTGTGATAAGTAGGTAGATCAGAGGGGACTCAGCTATCCCCAAGGTTATATATCTACTGTTAAAATTCAAAGCTACGTTTTCTAATTCTGTATCTTCTAATCATCCTGTTCTGCCACAGTTGTCTGCCTTGTAAAGGGTCATGATTTTCCGTGATTGCAAATAAGATCACCTAGCTAATCAGTGGAACTGGTCTTCTGAGTCTTACTATAGTACTTCTTTGTATTATATCACATAGTTGTCATGAAGCTACCCTTGACCTCCAGAGTGGAAATTGAACTCATACTCATTTTTCATTTGCCATTTCTTTTTAGAGTGTCTGTTATGTGCCAGGCACTGCGTTACGGACTTGAAACCTAAGAAAAGATGTTCAGTCTCTGCCTCTATGGAATTCTCAGGTCTAGATGGTAGAGACAGACGTGCAAACAGTGAACAGCACAATAATTATTGCCACATATTATACATACACACACACCTCTCATAGATAGAGTACAAGGAGTACTGAGTCTGTCAGAGGTTGTAGTGGGAGAATTTGCAGAGGAGATAAAAATGCCTTAAATGATGGGTAGAGATTTTTGCTAGTTGTAGTACATTTGTTTTAACATATTTGACCAGAGTTCTGGCCAAGATGGAGGCGTAGGTAGAAACCCTTTGCTTCCTTGCACAACCAAAAGGAGGATAACAACCAGTCTAAAATCAACCAGAAGCACCAAAAAATCAAACTGCATGGGACTTTGACAACTAAGGAATTAAAAAGTCAACTAGAACAACCAGACCGGTAAGAACCCTCAGCGAGGCTGCAGACCACGGGCGGGGCTGGCTGAAGGTGAAACTGAGACTCAGAGCTGACTATGGCCTACAGCGGAGGTTACTGGTAGAGGTTGCTGTGGTGGGAGAAATTCCCGGTCTCACACACGAGTTTGTTGGAAAGTGTGCTAGAGTGGAGCAGATGAGCTGCGTTGTTCCCTCTCTGGCCCCTCCACCACGGGCAGCACCGCAGCACAGCAAGGAGGGTTGCCCTGCCCAGGTGAATACCTAAGGCCCTGCCCCTTACACCTTATCAGGGGTCCCCAAGCAAAGAAATAGGGCCCAAATGAAAGAACAGAGCAAAACTGCAGGAAGAGAGCTAAGTGATAAGGAGATAGCCAACCTGTCTGATGGAGAATTTAAAGCCCTGGTAATCAAAATGCTCACAGAACTGATTGAGCTTGGTGAAAAGGTAAAAATACAAATGAAAGATACCCAAAATGAAATAAAGCAAAATATTAGGGAACCAACAGTGACAGGAAGGAAACCAGGACTCAGATCAATGATTTGGAACAAAAGGAAGAAATAAACATCCAACAGGAACAGAATGAAGAAACAAGAATCCAAAAAAATGAAGAGAGACTTACAAACCTCTGGGACAACCTGAAATGTTCCAATATTCGAATTACAAGGGTGGCAGAAGGAGAAGAGGAAGACCAAGAAATTGAAAACTTACTTGAACAAAATGAAGGAAAACTTCCCCAATCTGGCAAAGGAAGTAGACTCCCAGGAAGCCCAGAGAGGCCCAAAGAAGTTGGACCCAAAGAGGAACACACCAAGACACATCATAATTATATTACCCAAGATTAAAGATAAAGAATCTTAAAAGCAGCAAGAGGAAAGGAGAGAGTTACCTACAAAGGAGTTCCCATAAGGCTAGCAGTTGATTTCTCAAAAGAAACCTTACAGGCAAGAAGGGGCTGGAAAGAAGTATTTGAAGTCATGAAAGTCAAGGACTTACATCCAATATTACTCCATTCAGCAAAGCTATCATTTAGAATGGAAGGGCAGATAAAGTGCTTCCCAGATAAGGTCAAGTTAAAGGAGTTCATCATCACCAAGCCCTTATATGAAATGTTAAAGGGACTTATCTAAGAAAAAAGATTAAAAAATATGAACAGTAAAATAACAACAAACTGACAACTATGAACAAGTGAACCTAAAAGAAAAGACAGACAACAAAAGCAAATACTAAGCAAACAACTAGAACAAGAACAGAATCAGAGAAATGAATATCACGTGGAGGGATTTCAGTGGGGAGGGGGAAGGGAGGAATGTGGGGGGCAAAGGTACAGGGAAGAAGCATAATTAGGGATAAAATAGACGGGGAGAGATCAAAAATGGTATAGGAAACAGAACTCAGAACTTACAGGTACAACCCATGGACATGAACTAAGGGGGGGAATGCTGGAGGGTTAGGGGGTATAGGGTGGAGGGGGGATAAAGGGGGAAAAACTGGGAAAACTGTAATAGCATAATCAATTTAAAAAATTCTTAAAAAAAAAAGAGATTTGACCAAACTAGATAGACAGGAGCAAGGAAGTAATCATTGAATATCAGGAAGAGGCCTCTGTGAAGGATAGAGGATAACTTTGGAGAACTTTTGTAGGTCAGGTAAGAAGTTAAGAGGTCTGAACTAGGGCAGTAGATGAGTAAGGAAATGATGGAGATAGTTGAGGATCTTGCAGGATTGTTTTGTTGCAGAGATTGGAGAACTAGATTGACTATAAAATGAGCTCTACTTTTCTGGCTTAACTAGTTGTGACTGGAATCCAGATGTCAAATATATCCTCATTTCATGGAAGGGAATTCCTTAGTAGCCAGGATAGGGCTCAAGTATGTAAATTAGGGGTTTTTTTCCATTAAAAACATTTTTTACTCCATTATCTTTCTAAATTGGAATGCATAAAGCGTCCTATAGGAGTTCCCTGCTTTTAGATGCAATGTATTTTCTAACGTCTGCCTCTTTTGCTAAGAGACAAACAGCGACTGTGTGCTTTTTCCTTAGCGTGGTCAAGTGTTAGCCGGCCGGCCGTCAAGTGAATGGGTTTTGGTGGTAACCTCAGGTCTTTTATCAGGCAGCGTTAGATGAGCACAGGCTTATTCCTGCTCTTGGAATCCTAATCTGTAGTTTGGCAAACAATAGGTCAAGTATAGAAAAAGCTTTGCTTACTGATTCTTGTAACTGGCTTTCTACATGAAGATATTTTAATCATAAGAAACATGTAACCATGTCTTTACTGACATACGATGTAATGGATACCGAATGCCTCATAATAGATGTACTCTTGTAAATTGAACAAGTAAGTAAATTGTGGCCGATGCAGTATTTGAAATATTCTAGAGAAGCTAACTGCTGGAAGTGTGTTGTGAATCCCTTTATAAAACAAATGATAATTTCATAATTTATCTATTGTATACCTTAACCCTGAATATTGGGTTTACTTAAAGCAAGTATTATAATATTTTGCAGAATGATACATGACATTTTTATAGCAGTGTATAATTTATAGGACACTTTCATTTGCCTTAGTTCATTTAGTAATTTAAGAGTACCCTTGACCGTATTTGCTTTAATTTTATACATTTAACAAGAAGCCAGTATGACTGATTTTCAAATTATAAAAGGGATGTAGCCATGCTGCAGAAACTTGAGGAAAAAAGGGAAGGACTTCACACTACCCTAATATAATACCTGTTATAATATTTCCTTCTATAAGTGTGTTTTTAGAATTACCATATTTTGCTATGTATCATGTGTTCTTGTGTGTAAAACACACCCACGTTTTCATGCACATTGTATATGGGATTCTCATGCCCATTAATATACCCATGCTATGTAATCATTATGCCCACGTATGATATACATCCTTATTTTTCCCTCAAAAATCTGGGCAAAAAAGTACACATTATACATGGCAAAATATAGTAGTTTTAAAGGTAGTAACCATGAAGTTTTAATTATATTATTAAGCTAAGTACATATAGTTGATTGCCTTTAATTATTAAGAATCTCCTATTATATTATGAAATTTTAACATGACTGATGTTTTTTTCTTTTTTTTCCCCCAGTAACTCCGGGTGGATTTTAACCACAACTCTCGTCCTCTCGGTGATTGTGTTGCTCTGGATTTGCTGTGCCACTGTTGCTACAGCTGTGGAGCAGTATGTTCCCTCAGAGGTAATTGTCATGCTGATACGTTGTTTGAACACTGAGCCATATGCTCAGTCATTTTAAATGCCTGTTTGTTTAACTAGAAAAACAAGGCCTCTTTACTAATAATAGAGTGAGAGAAGATTCGGTGGGTTTAAGTACATACCTGGGTGTTGGCAGAAATGAAAAATTACAGGCTTGCAACACAGGAGTCACTGTTCTGGTTTTCTGTAGAGCTAACTACCATAGTTACATATATGTTGGCTGGTTTGAGGAAAGCGTTTCTCCTAGTTCTTTGAAGTTGAGAAGAATCTACTGTCATCAGTTTCTGAGGTGATATTTAAGAAAGAAGACTTGTAGAACCACTTAAAGTTTTTAATTGTCACAGACTGAAATAGTAATTGCTGCTTGAGAAGCAGCAAGGCTAAAGTGTGTGGTTTTGAGTTCATTTGTTCTCGTGCCTGACCCTGAGAGGGGTGGAAAAGTATTGTGACTTCCTTGATAATTAAAATTCAACTCACCCAAGAAACATAATTTGTAAGGTTAAGGAGTTTTGTTTTGGCAAAAGTCTATAATTTGATGATTCAATTTAGCCTTCAGGGAAAGAAAGTTATTTATATAACTAAATATGGGATGATAGTGTCTGTTAACCTCAACTCCAAATGAGACAGACTTTAGTTCTCTTGTGCCTCGAAAGTGCAATTGAAAAAGAGTGAAGAGAAGAAAGGGAAATTAAATAGACTCTAGTAATAAGTAGTTGGCATGTGCCTAGCATGGTGGTTGAACAGTCTTACCTAAATACATTATAAAGATGTTTTAATATAAGATTTATACATGAATAGTTAAGGTAATATTAAGATGATATGCGATACAGGCAGCTAGAAACTGGGACAGGGTAATGTTGATAACTAACATTTACACAGATCTTTAAAATTTATAAAGTATTTTCATGGATCTCACATGTCTACAGTACTCTGTAGCAGGTTTTATTACCCATTTAACAGATGATTAAGCATACTTGCAAGATCTAGTTAACCTTGGTGAGATTACACAGCAATGAGAGTATCGAGGCTGGAATTAGTTCTTGTCTTTGGACTCATAACACCTATGTTTTTTTCCTGTATACTGTTTTTCCAATGGCTGGTAAAGATTTTAAGTGGCACAAATAATAAATGTATAAAGTGCTAAGGAAAGCAGACACCATGTGCTGGGATTGTTAGATAATGCTTTTAGATAATGTGGACTTGACCTGAACTTGGAAAAACGGGTAGGTGTGGATTAGCAGATAGAGGAGGGTGGGCAGTTTTCCCAGGTACAGGCAAGAATAGCTAATTGTCAGGGAAGTACTGTAAGGAACAGACTTGACTGAAAGAACTTAAATTAGGAATCCAAACCAAGTAGATAATGTCGGGCGGGATCGGGAATTGAAATACCAGAGATTGTGTAAATTTCTGTAAAACCCATCTATTTGTGATATAAATGTACTGATGACATCCTCTTGCTACGTTACCTGTGTTATTTTTAGTTCTGATGTCCATATTTTAGTCATTTTATTATTTCTAAAAACATGAAATACCCATCTTACATCGGATTGCTTTTGCCTGTTACTCCCTTTAAAGTTACCCCATGCACTCTAAACCCTATGGCAACAAAGCTACAAACCTATAGTAATAAATTTTCGTTGACCTTTCACCGTGTGGCACTTTATTCCTTCCTTTGTATATTATTAGCCCAACTTTCCCTCACCCCCAGGATGTCCTTGTTTTAAAAAAAAAAAAATACACATAGAGATTGGTCTGGTTATTGTCGGGAAAGACTGGATGGGGTCTCAGGTGAAATTCACCTTGATAAATCACCGCAACCTGGATTCTGGTCCCCAGGCCAACAGACTAATTTGAGCACCTCCTACTAGGCACTGTTTTAACTGAGTTAGTTTATGTAGTCTTTTCACTAATTCTGTGAGGTGGCCGATATTACTGCCTCCATTTTCCAGATATGAAAACTGCAAGAGAGAGTTTATAATTGCCCCAGTGTCACATACCAGTAGGTGGTAGAACCAGAACGTGGACCTAGGTAGCCTGACTGCAAAGCCAGTACCCTCCAGTTTCTTTAGTTATCTGGGCATCATAAATAGGGGTGTTGGTTATGTGATTCCTATGAGGAGCTGATCTCCTGTGTACCTTCTGACACTAGGAAGATGGAACACCACTGGGACCACATGGTTCCTGTTTTTGAGCCAGGATGCTCCAACTCTCTCCTCTCCAAATAGGTCTTAGATGGACATTTCTTAGGTCTTCCTCTCTTACCTCCTTACTTGACTTACGGAAGTGACCTCTTCTGGGGGTGTTTAGACATACTGGTGCCTCATTATGGTTTTGATTACATCTTACAGATTTGAGGATCTCTCCTTCCCTTTCAGATGACTCTTCATCTTCCTTTTCCTTTTAGATGTCTCTGCTATGATAACTTTGTTTTGATTGTATAGTTTTCATTGTCAGAAATTCTCTCCCCTTATTTTCAAATTCTTTGGGGAACACCTCACTTCTCCCATGCATGCCCCCTAGACTCCTGTGATCATAAAGCCTAAGGCATCAACACCCACGTGGGGTCCTGTTGGTGCCTGTTACATTTCCTACGACTATCTGCCTCATGGATATTACTTTACTTTCTTGCCCTTCTCCAGAACTCTTCCTTTCCTTAACCATTAAAATTATGGCTATAACCTCAAAGAGCCTATAAATTTTCTAAGAGATATATTTTCTGAAATAATGTGTGGAAAACAGCCATTTGGAATCACTGTTTTAGACTTTACTTTGTATGTGAAACCACATTTTGGCTAGGTATTAATGTTGTTTCAACCATATTTTTATTATAGATATATTTATTATATAGTGCTTTATAGTTAATATGGAAATTTGTAAAGTACATATGAAGAAGCAGGAAAAAATTACTCATCCTATCATCCAGAACTGTTTTTGTGTTGCCATTTGAGTGGATTTCTTTTATAAACAACTTTTAATATATATTAAGGCTTTTGTTTCTTGTTTAAAAATATTTTAGTATAAGTACTCCTTCCCTGGTGTTTTCTTTGTTTACTATAAAAATAACTAAGAACATAACATTAGAAAGTTATTCAGATTTTTTTGGCCAGAAGCCACCTATTTTAAACTTTCATAAAGTCTTTTCATTGATTTTATTATTGGAACATAAGTTATTTCTGACCCTTCTTCATAGTAACATGAGACTCCACTTTAATTACACAAGTATGTATAATTCATCTGTGAGCAGTGTTATTTACATTGTGTTATTTACATATATGATCCTTTGTGTTTGTTGGAAATGATAAGCCTGCTGAGAGAATGTGTGTCTCTTAAGCTCCAAGACCTAGTGTCTTGGAGCTTAAATATGAAATGTAAAAAACTTCCTTTTTCAGCCACTACAAACAAAGCTTAAAATGGTGATAATAAATGTCTGGAATGTAGCCTTAGAAACTTATGAACAGCTTTATTTTTCTTAATTTAGGGAAACTCTGAAATAATTTCTTTTTAGCCTGTTTTTCAAATAGTTAGGTATTCATCCCATCTCATTTGATTGTAATGGCCAGAAAGAGTTGGCAAGGAATTTCATTTTCTTGGTTGATCTTAAAAGTAGGGTCATTTTGAGTGACTTGATGAATAAAGATTTTGATCCTCTTTTTTCCACCTTTCTTCCTCTGTTCTTTCACATTTATGATGTCATTTTTGAAATTTAATGGGATGACACTTTATCTCATTGAGTTATCTATTTAAGATAATAAAGAGTTGTCATTCATAGTGGTCCTTGTCAGGCAGGTCACACTTGACATGTTAGTAAATCACATACAGTTACACATAACTTGTTACGTGCCAGACCCTGTTCTAGAGTCTAAAGATACAATGAAGAATAAGATCAAGATGGAACCAAGTTTAAGGCCAAAACTCAGGAAGTATGGTGAAACATATCTTCAAGTATAATAACATAATTTCCTTTATCTAAAAAAAGAAGTCAAAGAATCTTGCCATTTAGAAGCTTTACGTCTCATAAAAGTCAATCAGAAAGCAATTTAAGAGCTATAGTTTTTTAATTCAAATTCTGTTAAGAAACTGTGGTTTAGAAAAGATTTAAGTAACTTATTCAAGATTATATAATTAGTTAGTGGCAGAGCCAGGCCTAAAGCTCAAATATTATTTACTAATTAAATTTATTTTTTAACTTTTAGAAGCTATATGTATAACAAATTAAGTCTTCCTCTTCCTCATTTCCATATAAACCACAGCCAAAAGTTTTTAAAATTTCATCTTCTATTTCTTTGTTTTAATCACCTTTAGACATTATCTAATGTCTTCCCACTAAAGGATGAGGAATTAATCAGTTCCCTTACACTATCTCCCACCTCACCTCCATCTCTTCACTTTCTTCCATGTTGATGTTTGAAATCAATTCTAGCAGTTCTTGGTTACTGTTTCAATATCTGTAAAGATTTTATTTATTTATTTTTAGAGAGACAGGGAGGGAGGGAGGAAGAGAGGGAGAAAAACATCGATGCTTGGGAGATACATCAATCAGTTGCCTCTCACATGCCCCCAGCCAGGTACCTGGCATGCAACCCAGGCATGTGCCACCAGAAATCGAACTGGTGACCTTTCAGTCAGCAGGCCAGCGCTCAATCCACTGAGCCACACCAGCCAGGGCATTAAGGTCTTTAAATGTTGCTAAGTAGTGCTATGAAAGTTTTTCTTTCACAGTGCCCCAGAGCAAATTACCACGTGTTGATCCTGGGTTTTAAGGAGGCCATACCATGTCAAATCCATGTCTAGTCCATCAGCCACTGAATATGTCTGGGAGATATTCTTACTGGAAAGCTGAAAGGCGCTGGGCCATTTCCTTATTGCAGGATAGTTGTTACCTTGAAACAGTGGGCAGCAAACCATACCTGAAACACGAAACAAATAAGCAATTATCACTATAGTCACTTTTAAAATATTTTTATCACCCCAAAAAGAAAAATCATACTCAGTAGTAGTCACTTCTCATTTCCTCCCAGGCCCCACCGGCCCCACCACCCCTACTCAGCCTCTTATACTTAGCATGATATTTTCAAGGTTCACTCATGTTGTAGCATGTATCAGTGCCACATGTGTGATGGATACTGAAAATCTTGAAAGTGCTCTTGATATAACATCTTTTAAATGCACCTTTCCACCATTAAGTAGTTCTGTGTAGTTCCCGCTCTATGTTTGGTCACTTGCCTTCTCAGTAAAGTCAGCACTTCCATTTTTAACTCATGATTCAGAGGTGGATTGCTGTAGGAGTTTACAACAAAATCTTTTTCATTTCTTAGCAAATACTTTTCACTTCGCTTTTCTGCCTTGAGGAGAGAACCCTACATGTGAATAGGCCTACTTCCTGAAGACAGTTATACTCCAGGGAGTCGTATGGCAGTTGCAATGGCTATGTTACGCTTTCATTCCTTTGTTTTACTGCCTTCTTGGATATGATAGTAATAACTTTAAGGAGCTTTTGTGTGTTTGTGAAGACCTTTCTCTCAGTGTTAAAATATTTCCTATAAATTTTTTGTTCTCAAATCCTTTTAAAATAACACATATTTTTCGAATGCATTAAGTTCAAATATTTAGTAGCAGAGAAACTTACTCCAAATCATTTGATAACCTGGTTGGAGAGCTAAGATTTTAAAAGGAATTAATCGCTTAAAGAATCAAACATCCCAAATCAGTGCTCTTAGTATGACTTAACTCCATTTAAACCTGAGCAGCTTTTCTTGATATCCACTTGTTATGCTTCTAAATATTTTAAGTTGGAACATGTGGAAAAGCTTTCTTTGGCCAGCACTGGCAGCTGAATTACCCATCTGTAACACTTTTGATTAAAAGCATTCCTTTCTTGAGGACAGTTATAGAATTTTTTTTTTTTTTTTTTACTGAATACCCATAGATTAAATTGTTACTTGGAGACTTATGTAATGATGTTTCTAATTACCCAAATTCTAACATGCACTGATGTTCTTTGCAGAAGCTGAGCATCTATGGTGACTTGGAATTTGTGAATGAACAGAAGCTGAACAGATACCCAGCTGCTTCTCTTGTGGTTGTTAGATCTCAAGCTGAAGACCATGAAGAAGCAGGGCCTCTGCCTACAAAAGTGAACCTTGCTCATTCAGAAATCTAAGCTTCTCTTCTTTTTCCAAAAAAAGTGGAATAGATACCTAAAGTTCCATTTCTTGTAGGGCTTTTAAAATTGGTCTCATTTGGATATAGGGCTTAAAAATCACTATAAAATGAAAATAAAGTTACCCAAATCTGAGAAGGATGTATTTGCTGTAACTTTACCTGTAACTTTTTTCTAGTAATTTAAGAGATGGGTATTTGGGATTGATTTTTTTTTTTTAATCTCTGTAGCTGCTTTATTAGTTGCATTGTTTTTGTTTTTTTAGCCAAATTCTGTGAGCTGATCATTGTTTCCCCACCTCTCAGCATGATACTGTCATCACGTTAGTTAATAAGCTGAGTACTCAGCAGGATGTGGTGCTTCTGCTCAGAAATGGCCCATACCCTGTAATTTGAAATTTAGCAGGAAATGCCCTTACACTACATTTTCAGTTGTATTGAACTGAAATCATTAAAATTTTATTTGAATAATTATGTGCTGAAAGTTGAGTTAATATACTCTGGATTTTCCAGATTTTTCCTCTCACCCCTACCCAACCTGGACAGAAGTTCTGACATGTTCTGTTCCTACCTGTTGCTGTGTAATATGATCAGGAAACAAAATGAAGCAAAGACGATGGTGGTCGGAAGTGCATTTTACGTTACTTGACCGGCTACAGATGTATGTTGAATGAGTCTTTCCAAAGAACTATTTTTCTCTGTTAACATACCAAGTATAAGTTTAAAGATATTTTCAGAGAAAACTTTTCATTTTGAAAGTAAGAATTAGACTCTTGTGGTACAGAATGAAGTATAGATTTCACTTGGCAAAAGCTATTGTTATTATCATTCCTTTACCTGTAATAATACAGATTTAAAAATAAGAGTTATATTAGGTAACCGAGTATACCAAAATCTTAACATGATTTGATGCTTTTTTACCGTGAAATGTTAAAAAACTTTGCAAACCCATACTCCCCTTACACATGGGGAGCTGCGGGCGCCTGAAGTAGTGCTTTTTGACTAAAGAGTGAGTCGCCCACCTTACAGCCTAGTTGTCAGCTGTCTCTGAATCCAAAGAAAGCATACAAGTAAAAACTAATCAAGTAGGACTTTGGTCACAAAATACGCGTTTTGGTTTTAAAATAGTTTGTCTGGATTTGGAAGGTAGAGGGTTAGAAGGTAATGTGACTGCATCCAGATGTGGAAGAGAGGAGTAATTTCTAGGGAGTTGTCCAGCAGTCGGGGTCTCCAACTTGTGAGAAAACAGTTACAGAACATAGGGACTGAATTGGAGAACACTTTTTAAAAACCTGGCTTGCTTATTTCCTGCCTGTGGTACATGCTTAGTGTCAGGTTCCAGTTTAACTGAACTGCAACCCGTGGAGCAAACCGAGGGGAAGCATACAAGATGCTGCAGATTTAAAGGGGTCAGCCCGTTGGTAGGAAAGCCCTCCCTTACTAACAAAATAATGAAAGGAATACCTAGATCAGGAGCAACTGTATGATTGTACTGTATTCTTGGAACCTGCCCTTGGTATTGTTTTTCTTTGCTTCCGAATAAGGTTACCCTGAGACACCCTCATTTGTCTTGAAAATAGTGATCCAAGTGGACACAGCCCTTCCCTTCCGGTTTATAACCCTGAATGCGGAAAGAACCCAGCCGTTCCTGGTGTTTAGCAGGCACTCAAATATGTGTGTCCCGTCTTCTTTTTATTTTAGCATGATTAAACCAAACTGACCTTTTCAAAAAGAACTTTACTTTAAAAGAAAATTATCCTTCCCATCAAAAAGAAAAAGGAAAAATATACACATTGTAAAAAATGTTTGGCTTGAAAATCCTAATAAAGATAACAAAACTGCTAGGCCCCTTCTCCTAAAGTAACAATTCAGCCCTCCTTAAATGGACCCAGCTTCACTTGTTGCCATGAGACAGGTTATCACCTTTCCTACCACATGAAAAGCATCTCCATGAGAAGTTTGTCTTGGCCCTAGGCAACATCTCAAGACCCGTGATTCTCTGTTTCAAACCTTGCAGACTCCTAAGGTCCGTGGTTCAGGCCTCTGGTATAAGACACACTAATTCAGGCAATTACGTAGACAGTGGTCGCCATAATGAATGATACAGGCCCAAGATTCCCAGTCTTCACAAAATTCCATGGATACCTTTTACTTATGATATATATGTTGGTAAATCAAAAATTTCCAGATCATCTAGCCAATCACTCTTAGAAATTTATATGATGCATCATAAGCCGATAAGCATGTGAAACCAATATATTCACTCTGAGCTGATATTCCAGCCAAAAGCAAACAACTTGAACCCTTGCTATTTGTCTTAGGTAATGTGCCATTTCCACTGTAAATTTTGAGATACATAAAATCCTAATTTGTGTGGGCTCTTAAGGGCCACATACTAGGAATCATTGATCTAGAGGTTTCTAGACCTTTTCTGTTAGTCAGCCCCCCTCATTTTGGAGCAATTTATTATGAACACATTTTGGGCTGTGCCCCCACCACCCCGTGGCAGCAATTTTGCCCAGATACCCTGTAACAGATCCACAACTGAACCCTTCAGCAACCACTTGGGAGTCTGGGTGCTAGGCCGATGCTGGGTGACAGACGGCAACAACAAACAAGGCCCAGTGCCTGACTCCCACTGGGCGAAGTCCAAGGCGACAGACTGTTGTTAATGTGATAGTTGCTATGACTAGATAAGCATAGAGTGCTATGAGGATGCACAGTAGGGCCCTAACTTCTGGAAGGAAGTGACATCAAAAGTAACCTGGAGGAAATTGGTGAATTTTTGTGTGGCCATTTTAATATTGAAGATGGGAGAAAATATGCAATTATGTGCCAGAAATAAGAAAGTTTTTGGCACATTATGCTCTATTATTTCAAGAAAGGAAAAAATGCAACTGAAGGGCAAAAAAAAAGATTCGTGCAGTGTATAGAGACAGTGCTGTGACTGATCAAATGTGTCAAAAGTGATTTGTGAAGTTTAGTGCTAGAGATTTCTTTTTTTGAAAAATTTATTTTATTGATTATGCTATTACAGTTGTCCCATTTCCCCCTCTTTATTCCCCTCCGCCCTGCACATCCCTCCCACCCACATTCCCCCCCGCCTTTAGTTCATGTCCATGGGTCGTCCATATAAGTTCTTTGGCTTCTACATTTCCTATACTATTCTTACCCTCCCCCTGTCTATTTTCTACCTATCATTTATGCTACTTATTCTCTGTACCTTTCCCCCCTCTCTCCCCCTCCCACTCCCCTGTTGATAACCCTGCATGTGATCTCCATTTCTGTGGTTCTGTTCCTGTTCTAGTTGTTTGCTTAGTTTGCTTTTGTTTTTGTTTTAGGTGTGGTTGTTAATAACTGAGTTTGCTTTTGTTTTTACTGTTCATACTTTTTATCTTCTTTTTCTTAGATAAATCCCTTTAACATTTCATATAATAAGGGCTTGGTGATGATGAACTCCTTTAACTTGACCTTATCTGGGAAGCACTTTATCTGCCCTTCCATTCTAAATGAAAGCTTTCCTGGATAGAGCAATCTTGGATGTAGGTCCTTGCTTTTCATGACTTCAAATACTTCTTTCCAGCCCCTTCTTGCCTATAAGGTTTCTTTTGAGAAATCAGCTGCTAGCTTATGGGAACTCCTTTGTAGGTAACTCTCTCCTTTTCTCTTGCTGCTTTTAAGATTCTCTCCTTCTGTTTAATCTTGGGTAATGTAATTATGATGTGCCTTGGTGTGTGCTTCCTTGGGTCCAACTTCTTTGGAATCTGAGCTTCCTGGACTTCCTGAAAGTCTATTTCCTTTGCCAGATTGGGGAAGTTCTCCTTCATTATTTGTTCAAATAAGTTTTTCAATTTCTTGCTCTTCCTCTTCTCCTTCTGGTACCCCTATGATTCCTAAGGATGTCCTGGAGGTTCCTAAGCCTCTCCTCATTTTTTTGAATTCTTGTTTCTTCATTCTGTTCTGGTTGAATGTTTCTTCCTTCTACTCCAAACTGCTGATTTGAGTACCAGTTTCCTTCCCATCGCTGTTGGTTCCCTGTAGATTTTTCTTTATTTCACATAATGAGACCTTCATTGCTGCCTGGGTCTTTCTTATGCTGTTGAAGTACCCAGTGAGTTCCTGGAGCATCCTAATCACCAGTGTTTTGAACTGAGTATCTGGTAGTTTGGCTATCTCTTTGTCACTTAGTTGTATTTTTTCTGGAGCTCTGAACTGTTCTTTCATTTGGGTTTTTTTGGGTTTTTTTGTTTTGTTTTTTTGTCTTCACATGCCTGTCATGTAGTAAGGGGTGGAGCCTTAGGTGTTCGCCAGGGCGGGGCAACCCAAGTGGCTGCTTTGTGATGCTGCATGTGGGGAAGGGGTCCAAGAGGGAACAGTGCTGCTTGCTCTGCTCTCTGCTGGTTTTCAGTCACTTCCCCTGCTGCCCACATAGTGCTAGAGATTTCTTGTTGGACAATGCTCAATGGTTGGGTGGACCAGTTGAAGTTGATAGCGACCAAATAGAGACATCGAGAACAATCAACCTTCTACCATGTGGGAGATAGCCAACATACTCAAAATATCCAAATCAATAAACTTATTGGTGAAAATTAAAAATGTGTCTTTTATGGAGAAAACTAAACAGACTTTTTGGCCAACCCAATATATTTTTGAGTTTTTATCTATAAGGCGCTCTGTTCCTCCACATTTGGTTTGGATGGTAAGCTAAGGACTGGTTTCTGGGACCTGGTCACAATCCAGTTTTGTCAAGCAGACTGGGAAGGATGGGAACATTGGGCTGCATTTTTAAACTGCAATGCTAATTCCACTTAACCACCGTCCTCAAATTCTAGGTTCGCCAACCCAGCCTCTCCTAACTCAGCGTGCTCTTGAGCCCCTTCCGCCAGGTTGTCTGTTGCTAAACATGTCATGCTTGCCTTTGAGTATCTATCTTCAGGATAAGTTACCTTTCTTATCTTTCTAGACTAGAGTTGGGGGGGGGTGGGTAATGTGCAGTGATGGAGATAAAAGATGGAGATAGTGGGAAATGCGGTCTTCCGTGGGAAGCAAGACGGAAAATTAGTGTGAATTTTCCAACTCTTTGCATTAACTGAATTCTGAAGCACAGTTGGTATACCTTTTCTGGAATTTATAATTGTTGAACGTGGCTTCATGCATTTCACTATTAAATCTTCTCTTCCTGTGATGTATTATAATGGCTTACTTGTTTAGATCAGGTTGTCTTAACCTTTTTGATGCCATGGCCTTTTTGGTGATTTGATGAAGCCTCTGAACCTGCTTCTGAGAATATTATTCTCAGATGCACAAACTAAATGTGAAGGATTGCAAAGGAAACTACTTATACTAAAATACAGCTAAGATATTTTCAAAATTTTGTGATACAGATGATATGGGCTTCTTGATGAATACATAAAACAAGGTCTAGTGCTGATGTAATTTCAAACTCTTATTTTGAAACATACACAACCACCATAATCTGATATCTGAGTACAATTTCTGTTGGCGAACAAGTCACAGGCACTGCTAATGCTGCGCTAGTTGTTGCCTGTGTTCATAACTGGAGGGAGTGCTATATTTCAGAAGTCAGTGGGGGAAAAAAAGAGGCTTTTTTTCCCCATCCAAGTTCACTGAACCCCTGGTTTAGAGGTTGCATGAATTTACCTTGTTATTTTAAGAGTAAAATGGTTTTGTCAAATTCTAAGTTCTTTGGGCTTCTATTACTACCTCCTGTGTGCTTTGTATACTTGAATGGATTGGCAACGTTGGAACAGCAATACTTGAAGGCTTGTGTGGAAAGAAGTCAGCACCTGATTAGAAATGACAGGTTTCAACAAAAGCTCTTAATAATGTTACCTCAGGACAGACCACCAGGCAGGGAGTCGTTGGAGCCCCTCCTCTGTCAATTTCGTGATGCTTCAGTGTGTAAACTTCAGTAAAGTTCGGATGGTCCGCATTAGCCATATTATAGTGCTGTCTTGTGACAGTGTCTACTTAGATATTTCACGAGGGAGTTTGTTGATTCATGTGACTTTGGCAACGCCCTTTATAATACACCCACCTTCACCTTAAGTGAGTCCTTGCAACATCCCTCTAGGACAGCAGGGTGGGGGTTAACATCCTCATTCTGGAGTTGAGGAAACAGTCTCTGAGAGCAGACGTGACCAGCCATGGCTCCCAGAGTTGTGGAAGGTGTAGGGGCGGAGCGATAAACACTGAAGCAAGGACTGGGCCTCACCTCTAGCCAAGTCTGGAAGCAGATCTCCCGGTCCCTGGGCGACCTGTGGTGTCCACTTTGCATTCTCCAGCCCAGAGGCGGGCCCTGGAGTGAGAAGCAGTCCCAGCCCTCAAGCTAGATCTCTCTGTAAAAGCAGACAGACCAAGGCATCCAGAAACAATACTGTACCCTCAAAGGCTGGGAAAAATGTTCACATGTGCGCTCACTTCATCCTCTCAACAACTCTGAGGTAAGTATTCTTATCCCCATTCTGCAGAGGAGCAACCTGAGGCTTAGAGAGGCTGTGATTGGCCACCTTAAATTCAGTATGTATTCAGCAGTCGATGAAAACCCAGGTCTGTCTGACTCAAGCTGGGGTTTGCTGATCTCATGTCCGGAGGGTCTCTCCTAGCCACCGCCAGTCTGCGATGGAGTCCCAGACCATAAGAAATATAGGGAAAGGTAAATCCAGGGGAGCAGGAGAGTCGAAGAAAGCTTCACGAAGTGAGACTTTTACCTGGCTCTGGGCAAGAATGATGGACTTAGAAAGATGGAGCCAGTAGAAGTCACTCTAAGCAAGTGACAAGCTATAGACGGAGAGAGATGTACAACCCATGTAACAAATGACTCGAACTCAGCATAAAGAAGTCCATAAATCAGTAAGAAAAACACAAATCACCCACAAAGGAGTGGGAAAGATGTGGAAAAGCAATGCACTATGTAGGAAATCCACATGACCAATATATTTTTGTAAAAGGGCAGCCTAACAGCGTGACGGAGGACGGGGCTTCTCAAACTGTGTATTCAGATCTTGTTAAGATGCAGGGTCTTGTTTGGTAGATTTGGGGTGAGACCCGCCTCCAACCAGCTCCCAGATGATGCAGAGGCTGCTCCTCTGAGGACCGCGCTTTGGAGCGGAGAGGGTGTAGGTAGAGGTAGGGGTGCGAACCTTCCAGCCTCCCAGGCTTGTCTCTTCGATTGTAAACCTTGGGCAAGTAATTGAATGTCTCTGTGCTTCAGTCTCCTCATCTGTAAAATGGAGATGACAATAGTCTCCATCTTCCTTTCTTTCTTATTTTTTTCCTAAAATTGTATTTTTAGAGAGAGGGGAAATAAGGGAGAAAAAGAGAGAAACATTGATTTGAGAAACATCAATTGGTTGCCTCTCTTACATGCCCCAACTGGGGGCCCAACCCACAACCAAGGCGTCTGACCTGACTGGGAATCGAACCCACGACCTTTCACTTTGCGGGATGATGCCCGACTGAGCCACACTGGTCAGGGCAATAGTCCCCACGTTCTGTGGCTGGGAGGACTGAATGAGTTAACATAATGTAAAGCAGGGAGTGCTGCATGTGGCAAAGGTAAGTACTCCATAAATGTTAGCGATTGGTGGTAGCAGTAGGAATTGCTAGAGAAATGCAAACTAGCCACACTGAGGTGCCATTTCACACCTACCAGACTGGCAGGTGTGAGGGAGTCTGACGATTTCAGGGCTGGGGAGGCAGAAACACTCACACACTGCTAGTGGGAGTGCAAATTGGTACGGTCACCAGGAAGAGCAGTTCAGTGGTATCTGCTAAAGTTGAGGTGCCCCCGTGGTGTGATTTTAGGTGTGTGTGTGTGTGTGTGTGTGTGTAAAAACCAGCCACTGAAAGCACACACGGCACATTTAGGAAATGGTTGACTTTGGGGAGGGAGGAAAGGGATACAATTGGGGGGAAGGAAATACTCTGTCAATTTTGCTACACTTAACAGGAAAAAGTATGAAGCAAAAGTGACTAAATTTTAACATTTGTTAACTCTGAGTGGTGGGTACATGATTATTTGTTACGTTATTCTTTCTACTTTTTTGTATTTTTCTTAAGTTTTTGAAACTTCTTTTCTAGGGAAGGGAAGGGGGGAGGAAGGGAGAGGTCGGAGCACGTGGGAGAAGTGGGTGGTGCAATGTTAGACGCTGGGTGCCTGTCTTCAGGAATGAGTGGAAAGGGGCTTTGAAGAGGTAGGGCGGGAAGCTGAAGCTCAGAGATGTCAGAGGTCACACAGCTAGCGGTGGAACCATTTGGACTATCAGCTCCAAAGTTTCTGCCCTTGCTAGAAGTTTATCCAGGGGCAGGACAAGCAAAACCCAGCCAAGGCCAAGGGAGCCCAGCAGGGCGGAGGCGGAGGTCGCACAATGCAGCCCTCATATTTCTTCTCCGAGATATCACCTGGCTGTCACTCCAGGAAGTTCTGGGATGGAGGCAGCAAGGCCTCTCCTCCATCTTACCAGGACCCCCTGCTGCACGTCACACGAGGGTTCTCCAGCGCAGCCAGATGTGGCTGTGCCTGCACTGGACCAGGATTGCAGAGGAAGGGACATTTCTACGTCCCTACACAGTCTTTTCATAAAGAAACACTCAAGAATCAGGGTCAAGGAAATCCAGAGGTTGAAAGGCATGAGTTGGTCCAGAAACGGCAGATGGCTTTTATGTATGATATCACTGTTCACTCTTACACCCATGGCAAGACATCTCTAATCAACCAGAAAACCCCGAGTCCTGACCTCAGAATCCTTCTGAACCCCCTATTCCGGACACCGTCTATACTCAGTTGCAGTGGGCTGCAAGATGAAGTCTAGTTGGCATCTTTAGCAGATGTCATGGGTCCCTGTCTATCCCCTCAGCCCTTTTCATTTCAGGGCATAGCAGCCCGGCTCGCAACTGCCAACACGGGCGCCTCCTTGTCTAAGGCAGGCCAGCGGTGCCAGGAATGAACACCCTCTGGCAGTTCTCAGCCAATGACTTGCAAGAGCGGGCAAATAAATACCCCAGTTCCCTTAGTCTCGGGACCTGATTATGGGGATCCCCAAACAAAGATGCCCCCTTTGTCTAGTCTAATTGTTCCATTTTCTGGACAAGGGAACTGCGGCTCAGAGCAGCCAGAGCCAGTGGCGGGGCTCTCATGGGGACCCTGTTCTCCTGACCTAGGGTTTAGCTCTTCCTGGTGCTGCTGCCCCTGTGTCTACCCATCCCACCCCACCCTGGGGGACTGGGCAGTCTATATCCCATTGAAAAAGAAAAGACTTGTCGCAGGCTAGACACCCCACAGGCATCAGAAGCAGGCTGCAGTGTGGCTCAGTGTTTTGAGCACAGGTCTGAGAAGCAAAGGGTGGCTGGTTCGATTCCCAGTCAGGGCACATGCCTGGGTTGCAGGCCAAGTTCCCAGTAGGGGGCGTGCAAGAGGCAACCACACATTGATATTTCTCTCCCTCTCTCCTTCCCTTCCCCTCTCCCTAAAAATAAGTAATAAAATCTTTTTTTAAAAAAAGAAGCAGGCTGTAGACGGACCCTCCCTGGAGCCCCTGTGGACACCTCTCCTTCCTTGGTCTGGGACCTCTGGCCAGTCCCTTACGCTCCCAGGGCCTTGGTCTCCTCAGCAGAAGAATCAGGCTGCAGGGGAACTCACACCTCATGGGGTAGACTTACCTTAGTCAGCCGTCCCTCATCACGGCACCATCTCCGGAAAAATTTCAATGCACATGGTCCCTTTTTAAGAGAAAATAATTTAAAATTATATTTGCTTTATAATTTTAGTGGAAAATGCATATTCTTTTAACCTAGATTACTTATTTAATGGAACAGAACATCAATGATAAAATGACTCCTGCTTTTTAGCCACAGGAATGTTAATTCTGTGTATTTCTGCCTGGATCTCCATGCAGCTGGGGGCCTGAGATCCTCCAGTCTTATCGCGGGTGTGGAGGAAAAGGCACATCCTGAGAAGCTCTCCCCGGACTGAGTGACATGAGGGGCGTTTCTCTCCATATGTCAGCCTCTATCTGTCAAATGGGAACCAGGAGGATTCCAACAACTTTGGCACACTGCCAGCAGACCAGAGTGAGGAAGGGCTGAGCAGGACCACAGCCCTCTGGCCCTTTCCTCAAGCTGGCAGGCAGCCTGGGAAGGGACTGCCCACAGGAAGGGTGCAGCCAGGCAGGGCCTCCCATGCACCCTCCTCCAGGCTGCCCTGGTGACCAGGCAGGGAATCTGAGCTGAGTTCTACACACTCGCCCAGCGCCCAGAGCTGAGAGCTGGGAGCTGGGAGCTGGGAGCTGGGAGCTGGGGACCAGAGACATGAACAAGACCTTCCCCCAGGTAAGATCTGCCTGAGAGGGCTCCTGACCCAGGGGAGCCAACCTGGGGTAGGAGCAGGCAATAAAGAGGGGGTATGTTGAGATGGCTCAGCTCCCCCTACGCCAGAGGGCGTAGGGGGATCCATCCACATGATGGGAGGGGACATCAGGGAAAGCCTCTCCCAGGAGGAGCTGCCTGAGCTGGTTTGAAGGATGAATGTTTACTAAGTGGACTGTGGAGGCAAAGGTATTCCAGGCAGAAGGCACAGTGCAGGCAAAGGTGTGGGAGTGGGAAGCAGACGTGATGAGTTTTCTGTGTGAGGGGCCAGTGGTTCCACCTAAGGCTCTTGGTGGCTTTCGTGAAAAACTCTTTGGTGTGGCTCCCTGAGGCTGGACTTCACCTCACCTAAGGCCACTCCTCACTGTGTTCTCTCGTACAGGTGGAGGTCAACGGCAAAGCCACTGCTCGAACCGAAGTCCTCCCTGGGGAAGAAGGTAAAGGGTGGAGGGGCAGGAGCCAGTGCCCTGCAGGCTCTCCGCAGGTGGGGTTCCTCAGGGTTGGGCTGGTGCTACAGAGGCACAAAGAGGGCACCCTAATGATCCCCCTGTCCCTCAGACCGCCGCCCCCTATGTTGATGTACTTCACTGACATCTTCCTGGCCAGACATGCTGACAGCCAGCTGCTTCATGGGGTTGTTCATGTCTTCATGCACAAGCATTTGTTGAGCACCGACTGTATACTGCCTACCTCACAGGCACTGCACCACATACAGAGTCCACCTGTAACCCATGAAGGAAAGATCTCTGGAGTCAAATACTTGACCCAGTGGATGACCTGGGCAATTCTCTTAACTACTGAGGGATAAAGTCGGCGGGAGCACGCACTTATTTAGCACCTGCTGTGTGCCAGTGACTTGTGTGATTAGAACAGTTCAAAGGAAGGACCGCACATTGACCGAGCACCTACCCTGCCCTCTGCCTTGACTGCATCTGACCAGTGAGGAAGCAGACCCAGAAAGGTAGACACTCATCGGATCTATAAAGGTCCTTGCTGCATGGCCTCTTTTAGTCCTTCAGCCAGCTCTAAGAGGTGCTGCTGTTGTGGGGCAGTAACAGAGGAGACAGCTGAGGCTAAGAGAGGTTGGGTCACTTGGCCAAGCTGGGATCCCTCACAGCTGAGAGGTGGGAGAGACAGGGTTCGAGTTCGTATTGGGGTCCGTCTGGTTGCAAAGCCCCAGTGCCTTCATTGCCCCACACTGGTAGTGTTGATTTCCAAGTCCTGGCTCCTAGTGGGCATGGTTGTGGAACAAATGGCCTCTTTTCCCGCCTGTCCAGAGTGGGGATTGGTGCCTCAAGGCTTTCCTGCTCTGGAGAGCAGCATCTTCACCTGGGCATGGGTGTCAGTTCTGCCTGGGTCTCCCCTGTGACCCATCTTGCCCACGGCCTGTGCTGCACAAATATTTGAGGAGTGCCTGCCTGGCTGATCAGGACATTCCAGCCCGGATTCTCATTGTCTTGTCTCTCTGGTTACCAGAGTTTACCCTGCGTTTGCTGACAACAAGCAAACCACCCGCTAGGGCCTGCAGGGGTTATCGGTTTTAGATTTATGCTCTATCTCCTACTGTCGTCTCCTTTCCCAGCACACACCCATCCCAGGCTCCCGCCACACCAGGCCACATGCTGTCCCCCCCCAACACCACCCACCGGGCCTTTTCTCCCCCTGTACTCTTTACATGGAGTGCTCTCTTCTTGCACCCTCCCCTCCCCTGCTGGCGGAAATTCCATGGCACTTGGCTCACACTTCCTGAACGACCCTGACTGCCTGGCCCCGGGAGCTGCACAGGGACAGATCTGACGAGCAGGCGAGCAGAATGGACGGCTCCACAAATATGAGTGGATTGGATAGAAATGACCTGCCCTGCCCTGAACTGGGGCCCTTTCCTAGTCTCCTGGAGCCCTGGGTCAGAATATTCACACAGCACCTACTACGGCGTGCCTGACCCTGGGCTGGATCCTGGGCACACAGATGCTTCCAACCCGCCCTGCTTCTTTCTCTGGAGTAACTGGGACCCAGAGGACGGCAGTCTACCCACACTCCCCTTCTGACTCGCCGTGCTTTGCCTTCTAAATGCACTGCAAACTCTCAAAGGGCAACAACCTGAGCTGTGACTGCTTTTGTGTCCTCTCCAGAGCAGGACACCTAGTAGGTCCTCAATAAGCTTTCCTTCATTATTTCACAAGCAAGCAAAAATTAAAGGAGCAAAGTAAGTTAAAGGAGCAGGATGTCTCCTATTATAGTTATTTCCACGATGCTTAGGATACAGCTTGGTACATAGTAGGTGCTCAATAAACACTAACAATAGCTAAAACCTTTATAGCACTTACTACGCCAAGCACTATTTTAATATATTCACTTGCTTAATCCTCTCAGCAACCCTGTGGTAGGTATGATGACCCCCATTTTCCACATAAGGAGTCAGGCAGAGAAGTAAAGTGATGTCTCCATGGGGCCCGGCTGGGAAGTGGGGGAGCTGGGCATCCAACCATCCATCCATCCAACCATCCGTCCATCCAACCTGTCAGGATGCAGAATGAACAATCAGTTGGCATGTGGAAAGGGCTCTGGTCTGGGCAGCAAATAGGTGTGAACTCACACCTCAGCTCCGCACAAGGGGACCTGAACTTTGCCTTCTCCGAGCCTCGGTGTCCTCATCTACAAAATGTTGTTTTGGAAAATAAACATAATGGCTAGATAGAAGGGCTGCTATAGTTCCTGCCCCATGATCGGGGCTCAGAAAGCAGGTGTCCATTTCTGACTGCCTCCTGAGGAGACAGCAGTGTTTGTGGAAGGACAGGAGGGTAAGGGCAGTGGAGCAGAGGCATCCCAACTGCTGCCCATGGGCTACAGGCCTGGGGCCAGGGCCCGCAGGCAGAACTGACAGCATCACGGCCCCTCCTCCAGGGAACCTCTTTATGCCCCAGTACCCAGGTGGGGACAGGCCACTTACAGGGAGGGCCAGAGGAGGGGATCCCTGCGCCCTGGCACTGGCTGCTGCACCCCTGGTTTCCTGCTCTCACCGCAGGCCGTGCTCCCTTATGCTGCTCTCGCCGAGGCGCCTGCCTCTCGGCCTTCCTGCTGCTCCTGCTGGCAACTCTTGCAGCCCTGACTGCCTTGGGTGCCATCTTCGGAACCCCACCACGTACACCAGGTCAGGGTGGTCAAGAGAGGGTGGGTCCGACTTGCTGGGAGGGGATGGGGTGCAGAGACATGGGGGAACCCTGACCCTGCCTGGTTTCTCCACAAAGTGACTTTTGGTCAACGCCTTAGGGTGTGTGCACAGATTCAGGCACACACACTGACATTAACATGTCTCAGAACCTCCATTTACACACCTGTAATATGAGCTATAGGGAAGACCCAGCTCTGATGACCCACCTCCTCCAGGAAGCCTGCCCTGACCTCCAGGCTGGGTTAGAAGCCTCCTCCCCTGGCCTGTGTCCTGGGTGGTGCCATCCATTTATGTGTCTGCCCCCATCACACAGGATAGGAGTGTGACCCTTGCCCAGGGCCCCAACTTCAGTGTTGAGCCCCAACATGGCCCCTGCCCTCACAGAGCTAACAGTTTGGAGAGCGACATAAGGGTTAATTAAATAGGCACATCAAGGCAGGGGTAATGGGACGCCGAGAGTCTGGAACAGGGCCTCTGACCCAGTCCAGGAGTCAGAGTGGGCACCTTGGAAAGTGAAAGGGAGCTGAGGCCTGAAGGTAAAGTGGCAATTGGTTAGCTGAAGGGGTGGCAGGGAAAGCATCCCAGGCTGAGGGCACACTATATGCGGAGTCCCTAGGGTGGGAGGAAACCTGAGGAAAAGGAGAGACTGCACAGGGGCCAGCGGACACAGGGCTGGAGCGGTGGGCAGGGCCAGGGGTCTAGGGCCTCAAAGGCTGCACTGGGGAGGGAGCTCCCCATCCGGAGCACGATGGGGCGGGCTGAGCTCGCTGGGTGTAGGTGTCACCATCTCTCCCTTTCTGACACATGGCTCTGTAGCCAGGCTGGGGATGGAAGGGGACAAGGCAAGGGAGGGGTAAACCCACAGTTCTCTGCATGCCTGTGCAGAGACTCGGGCGCCTAGGGCAGACGCACACACTTGAGGAGCTGCATTCCTGTGCCTGTGTGTGTCTGTGTGACACATCTGTGTGTGTGCATGTCTGTGTGCTTGTGTGTACACATGTCTGTGTGTGTGCATTAATGTGTGTGTGTGTGTGTGTGAGTTTCTGAGAGTAAATTCCCCTCACGTGAGCTGGGACCTGGGTCCCATGGGCCCAGGCACATGGACAAACCCCCTCTCCCATGCACGTCCCGTGGAGCCGGGGTGACCTCCCGGCTCATCTGACAGTTTCCCTCTAATTCTTTGTAGCAGCTCTGGGGGTGGGGGGAAGGCTGTCAGAAGGGAAGACATGGCCAGATGCTGCCCGCCAGTCCTGGACACTGGGGAGGCAGCCCCAGCCTCGGGAAAGCACTGGGTCAGCCGGCCAGGGTTATGAGCTGTGCCAGGGCCCATCACTCCTCCTGAGTCTTCCTTTTCTTATCCGTGAAATGGGGCTAATGATGGTGCTTCCAAGGGGTGTAGGGAAACAGTAGAGCAAAAATGTGCCAGTGCTTTGTAGACTGAAGTTGTGGCCAGATGTACTCGTACGGAGTGATGGCCTGACAGCCCCCAGGCCAGGCCCAGTAAATTGTCTCTGGTCAGCTGGCCTGGTGCCAGGAGCCCCGTCACGAAAGCCGCTTCACTGCCGGAGCCCCGTCCTCGAGCCTCCTGTGAGCCTGTCCACAGCTCTCAGTGAAGGCGGGAACCGTGACCTACTCGGCGCACTCTGTGTTCTGGGGTTATGGAAGTCTCCCAGAAGTCCTGTGGGTGTGTAGTATGGTCCCCATTTTGCAGACAAGAAACCTGATGCTCAGAGAGGTCAAGTCATTTGCCCAAGGTCACTCAGCTGGCAAATGGTAGAGCTGGGACTTTGGCCTCTGGTGCCAAGCCCAGTATCCCCTTCACTGCCCCAGCCCCTCAGGCCAGCTCAGGGGAGGGGGGTGTCTCAGGTGTGGGAAACTTGTGATGCCCTTGTGAGCATCATCCTTGACCCTCCGGGGCCACCCCCTGCCCACTCAGTGGCCCAGGCCTGTGTGACACTGACGAACAGGACAGGCTTCCTGTGCCATGACCGGAGGAGCTGCATCTCGGCCAGCGGGGTCTGTGATGGCATCAGCACCTGTCCCCACGGCGAGGACGAGGATGAGGCCTTGTGCCGTGAGTACTGCCCAGTCCTGCCCCTGCCCCTGCCCTTTGGGGTTGCCCCTCCAACTCCCACTATCCCTGCAGTGAAAATGAAGCTCAGTCATCCCTGAAATTACCAGGTACCTTTGTGTCCTCAGGCCTTTGCTTATATGGTGCCCTCAGCCAGGAGCAACTCCCCTCGCACACATATGTGAATGCCCACGTTAAGGAATGGCCTCCCTCTGTGCATCTCCATGCCAGAGAATCTGTATTCAAACTTCATGGCAGAGTTCAAAGGTTACCTCCACCAGGAAGCCTTCCCTGACTGTCAAACTAAGTTAAACTTCCTCCTTTGAGCTTCCACATCCCCTATGCTTCCCTGTGTCCCACCCTAGTCACCTTGGTTGTCACCCTCAATTGGCACATTTGCCATGGCTATCAGGCTGTAAACTCCTCAGGTCAGGCCTGGTCTGCTTGACCTTGGGTTCCCAGTGCCTGGCACACAGGGTGTTCGGAATGATTTGCTGAATGAATGATGGAATGAGTGAGTAAATGAATGAATGAATGAATGGGAAGATCTTGTCCCAGACCTTCAAGACCTGACAATTCTCAGGAGAGAGGAGCCAGGCCCTTTGCATGGAGGAGGGAGAGAGCTTGGTAAGCTGGAGTGGGTGGAGAAGGGGAGCCAGTGAGGGAACAGACACTGCATCATAAACCCTCAAGACGAGAAGAGAACTTAAAAGTCATCTAGCTATGTCCCAGCTCATGCCCAAATCCCCCCAACAACAAACCCAGCAGAAGCCCCCCAGCTTCTGCTTTCATACTCCCGAGATGGGGAGCTCACTACCACTTGAGGCAGCTGCTCCCATCATTGCATGGTTTTTCCATGGGAATGTCTCCCACTGGCATCCTTGACTGCTTCCCACTCTGCCCTCTCATCAACCCCTGCCCGCCATGAACTGCTGCTTAATCTATCTCCATGGCGGTGGCACTGCACAAATTTGGAGGCACTGCTCTTTTGCCCCACATAATTGTCCCCTTCCCTGGGCCACACTCTGAACTCCCAGTCCTCTCCCTTGTGACGGGTCTTCCCCATTCCGCCAGCATTCTACAGAACACACATCATGTCCACCTCCCTGGACAGGCTCCAGAACATTCATGACACTTCTGACCGGCTCTGGCTAGACCAAGGAACAAAGGCTTTCCCCCACCACGTCTGGGTTATACCTCTAGTGATGTGGCCTGAGTTTGTGTTCGTTTCTGGTAGCCTTGTCGCACTGCTGCCTAAAACAGAACCCACTTTCAGGTAAAGTGCTATGACCCCCCCTCAGAAGGTACGTGAACTCACATCCTCTGAGTTCTGGGACCCAAGTGCAAGACTTCACATTTATTCTTGTTATGTTCCAGTTGGAGAAGGCTTCCTGGAGATGAAGGAACTTGAACCTGGACCTGACTGCAATGGTTGTGGATAGGTGTCAAGGAGCACATTTCTGGAGGGAGGACAGGGCAGGCAGTGGCGTGGGGTAGGGATGCACGAGAGCTGTGTGGGGAATGAAGAAGGGAGAGGCAGCTCTCTGGTGACCTTGCTGGATGTACAGGGAAAGAACATTTCTCTCCTTCGACTCGACCTCCTCCCCGGGAAAACTCCTTGTGCCCTTCCTGGGGTGGGTGCACAGTGACACTGAGTTTGGCAACAGCCAAGGTGGCCATGACAATCCACCTCCAGATATCCCTGAGACAGCTGTGGCCACATGTGGACTTCCTCCCGCCTCATCTGTCCTCTTTAGGAGATGTGCCCCAGAGTCTCCCCAGATTCCTTGTGGCCCGCTGTGGAGACCCAGTGTCTTGGATCTACTCAGACCAAAGGTGTGATGGAACCAACAACTGTGGGGACTGCTCGGATGAACTGACACCAGGTTCGGGTCTGGGCCAGGCTGGGCTGAGCAGGTGGGCAGGTAGTGACCAGAGAGCAGAGGGTGACCAGGGAATTTCGGAGGTTCCTCCTGCATTCTCCACTTGCATCCTAGAAAGAAGTTTCCACCCCTTCTTGGATGACTCCAGTGGCGGGATGCTCACTACTATACCATCTGACTCCCACTGGAGGTTTATTCTTCTGTAGTGGGGAATTTAACAGATGAGGAAACTGGGGCTCAGAGGGTAATCAGGCAAGAAGTATGTATGTAGCCCAGCTGGGGTTTGAACCTGGGCTTCCCCAACCCCCTCCCAACAACCCTGTGAGGAAAGCAGGGCAGGAACCACTGGCCCCACTTTATATGTAGGCAAACTGAGGCCAGAGAGGAGAAGGAACTTAATACAGTGAATGACAGGATGGGAAGTTGGGACGCCCTCCCTGACTCCTGGTTTCCCGACTCCAAGTCTGGCCTCTTTTCACTGTCCCAGAGTTTAACCCGCAAACACGGCCTGAGCGCTGTGTGGGGCTGGGCCTGCGCCAAGCTCTGCTGGAGGACAGTCAGGAGTCAGACGTGTGGGTGAGCCTCCTACCCACAGGACTCACATCCCGCTGATGCCAAAAGGGAGTGACGAGGACCTGGGGAAGTTTTTTAGGGGAAGGGAGGAATCAAGGGAGACTTCTCAGAAGAGGCAGTATTCAAGCAGGCCTTAGAGAATGGACAGCGTTTTATTTTATTTTATTTTACTTTACTTTAAAGTAAAATCTTTACTTTAAAGATTTTATTCATCTATTTATTTTTAAATTTTATATATTTATTTTTAGAGAGAGGAAGGGAGGGAGAAAGAGAGGCAGAGAAACATCAATGTGTGGTTGCCTCTTGCACGCCCCCTACTGGGGACCTGGCCTGCAACCCAGGCATGTGCCCTGACGGGGAATCGACACAGGGACACTCTGGTTCTCCAGCTGGCACTCAGTCCATTGAGCCACAACAGCCAGGGCTATTTATTTGTCTTTTAGAGACAGGGGAAGGGAGGAAGAGCGAGAGGGAGGGAAACATCGAAGTGCGAGAGATACATCAATTGGTTGCCTCTTGAGCGACCTCAGCTGAGGACCTGGCCTGCAGCCCAGGCATGTGCCCTGACTGGTAATCAAACCTACAACCTCTCAGTTCACATACCTTCACTCAATCCACTGAGCCAGGGCTGGACAGGGTTTTAACAGGCAGAGGCTGGTCATACAGGGAGGAATGCTGGAGGCCCAGGGGGAAAGTCTATGAGGCACCCTGAAGAAGCTGTAAGTGGGCTGGTGTGGCTGATTCAGGGTGAGAGAGGGAGGATGGGCTGGGGTAGGCAGTGTACACCCATTAATATTTGAACATTGGCCACGTGCCTGGCACTATTTCTTAATAACAACCTTGAGCAGATGAAGAAACTGAGGCTCAGACAGGGTACGAGACTTGCTTGAGGTCCCACAGCCCATGAGTGGGGATCTAGAGTCTCTCTCCCACAGGGAAATAAGGGAAACGGTCAACCCATGCCAGATGGGACGGGAGCCATGGCAGGTGTCAGAGGCAGGGAGTGCCCTGGACATTCCAGGACACTACAGCTGTTCTTCCATCATCTCTTGCTCCTCCAGTGACTGCATGCCCACCCTGCGGCCCTGGGTGGTGGCGCTGCCCCTCAACTTTTTTCAAGTACTGTGACTGCATCCCGAGGCGCCTCTGCCGGGACCGGGTGCAGCACTGCTCTGACTGGTCCGACGAGTCCTCCTGCCCTGGGCCCTAGCTGGGCGCCCAGGCCAGAGCAGGGGGCTGGCTGAATGGCTCCGGTGAGCCTCCCCGTGAGCATCAAATCGAAGAACATGAGGGCAGGAAGGAGCCTTCAAGTTCATCTAGTGAAATCTACACACCACGGTCTCTGAAAAAGACTTGCCTCTCCTGCTTTCAAAATGTTCGGCCTCTCCTTGAATGCCTCCAGTGACAGGGAGCTCATTAACAAAGTTGAGGGGAAACTGCTCCCACAATTTTAGACCTGCTTCAGCGGCCACGCAGAGGAAATGTCCTCCTCTGCTCTAAGACAGACTTGCAGATTTTGACCTCATCACCCCTTGGAGAAAAGACAAGTCTGGGCTCAAACATTCAGCCGAGGAACTTAGCCCCTATGTGGTGTGCGTACCACTTCCTGTCTCTTTGTACCTAAAGCAGATATTGCTGGGCTTGGCTGTAGCTTCAGCATCTTTCTCATCTCAGTAATCAGGTGCTGCTGGCTGATCACAGGAAGTTTCACCTGCAGTGGGGCTTCGTCATCCTGCCAGGGGGAAGCCTCCGGGAGGCTCTGAGCTGTAGAGTAGAAGGTATGGAGAAAGAGCAGCCCTTCCATTGCCCCACTCTCCACCCTGTGCCCAGTGCCCAGACAAACAGCCCAGGTTTCTTGTAGTAGGGGTTGCATTTTGACCCCGGGGGCTGCGTGAATGAGTTGTTTCTCTCCATACCTTTCCAGCCCTCCAGCCCCCAGACACACAAGGATCGTTGCTCCCATTAAGGAGATGAGGGAGCTGAGGCCCGGAGGGAGAAATGACTTGCCCAGGATCATACAGCAAAGTCAGTGCTGAAACTAGGATCAGACATATTCTATGGCGTCCCAGCCCTAAAACCTTACCTGTTACCAATATGACTGTATCTTGGCTTGTGGGGGGGAGCGAGTCCCTGTGGCGTGTTTTTAAAATTAGCTTCACAGTCACAAAGTGAGACTTGGAATCTGGCCAACGAGAGGGTTTCTACTGAGGAAGACAGACCTATCCCCACTGGAAGTTAATGAAATCAGTTTTACGTACCAGCCTTGTGTGAGTTTTGGACTGAAAATGGCCATCTGGGAGACAGGTGAGCTCTGGTACATTCATCACTTGCTGAAGAGTCTCTATGTACCTGCTATGGGCCAAACTGGGTGCCAGGTAGCAGGAAAGGAAGAGACCTGAATCCCAGAGCACGAGGAGGGCAGGGTCTCATGGGGGAGGCACCTCCTACCATGGAAGGATTAGGGGACAGCTAGGCTGAGGGTGCTGAAGAGGGGCCTCTGGGAGTCAGGGCACAATCACGGTCCTGACCCTGATGGACTGAGGACCAGCTCTTACAACAGGTCACCTCAGGGATTCTGCCCGAGGGATGGTCAGCCCTGGGTTCTGGAACCTTTGGCTAAGTTTCCCTCCAACTGCAGCACAAGCGAGGAGCTGCGGGCACACTCGGGGCACCCTGCGTTCTGACCACTGATCCAGAGGCACCTCTTTCACAGAGGAGGGGCATTTGGGCTGGCTCTGGAGGGCGGGAGAACTTCCAGTGGCACAGGTGGGAGCGAAGGGCATTCCCAGCTGAGGGGCTCTGTGAATGAAGCTGTGGGTGCGTGACAGGCTGTGGCCCAGCCAGGGAATGCCGGCAGGAATAGGGTGGCCACAACATCAGTGGGGTAGGAGTGAGCAGGGACAGGATCCTGGGGGACACAGCATGTCACACTTCATCCTAAGGACAATGGCAATAAGGCGTGGTGAACAACGACACTATCTGGAGCTACAGTGACCTTTCATTACAACAGTCCAAGAAGGAGATGCCAGGACTTGGACCGAGTGGGCAGAGAAGAGGGGAAGGTCAAGGGTTACTCACTGGTAGAACACATACTTAGTAGGAGTCGGGGGGTGAAGAGGAAGACGGAGGAGTCCAGAGGCCTGAGAAGGGGCACCTGGCCTCCCGCCCTGGACCATGCCTTGTCCAACAGGGTGCCAGTCTCCAGGGAAAGAGTGTGCTGAGCTGGTCCCTGAGGAACAAGAAGCTGGTTCCAGCACTCAAAGGCCAGCATGTTCCTGAGGGCCTGAGCATCGGCTGTTGAAAACCAGGTTGCTGGGGAGAAACCACCGGAACGTGAGCCTATGTTTGATCGCACCAGTCAGCCTCAGTGGTTCGTGTGGCAGGAGAGTACCCACTTCCCGGCAGGGAGTGGCGGGGCCTCATGGGATTGAGGCAGGTGGACCTTGGTGGTCAGCCAGCCCTAGGCTTCTTCAGTGGCCTGTGGCTCTTCTCTGGAAACTCCCAGAGGCACCGCATCACTGTTGCACATCATTTTAGCCTCCCCACCCAACCACGCCCGTGCACGGCCCCCGGGGACACAGAGCGTCGTTTTACAGGACGGAGAAGCCACGGCTGAGCCCAACTTGTCCAAGTCCACTCAGCGTGTCAGTAGCAGCGCACGGGCTACAAGCCAGGTTTCTTTTCTTTTTAAACATTTACTGAAATGTACTGGGGTGACATTGGTTAGTAACAGTATATAAGTTTCAGGGGCACAGTTTTGTCATACAATATCTATACATTGCCCTGTGTGCCACAGTCTAGTCTTCTTCGTCACCAAATATTTGACCCCCTTTACCCTCTTAATCCTCCCCCCGTCCCTGTTCCCCTCTGGCAACCACCACACTGTTGTCTGTGAGTATGAGTTTATTTGCTTGTGTCCCTGTTTGTTTTATATCCTACCTGAGTGAAATCACGCGGTTTTGTCCTCCCCATCTCATTTATTTTGCTTAGCCCGATACTCTCAAGATCTAACTCATCACAAATATAAAAGCCAGGTGTCATTAGCACTTGCTGCAGACCAGGCAGTGTGCTAAGAGCTGTATGTCGCATTCTTGCCACAAAGCTCTGAGGGAGATGCTGTTTTTACACGAAGCTCAGACAGCCCCGGCAGTTCGTGGCAGGGCGTATGACTGGTGGGGCACAGAGCCAGGAGTCTGGGCACTTGGCCAGGGTAGTTGCTGTTTTATGCTATGTCTCATGAGGTCTGGAATCTTCCAGTGTTGATGATGCCCGAGCAGAGCCATGATGGAGCCAGGTGGGGAGCAGGGCAGGGCGGTCCCGGCTGAGGAGTGTGAAGCAGTCCCTCGTGGCTGGAGTGTGAGGATGAGCCTCAGATTCTGGGCTGCAGGGAGTGAACTTGACTCAAGGCTGCAGGGAGCTGGCAGAGGAGTTCAGCAGGAAGAACACACTGTGTTCCTCCTTCTGCAGAGAGGCTGAAAAAGGCTCCCTCCTCTTTATGTTAGGAATGAGGAGGTCATGGCCAGACTATCTTGCAGGCTTATGAAGAGGAAAAAGCGAGAGCTGGAATGTGAACGCTACTTGGAAACAATAAAGCTTGAAGCAGAAGAAAGGGGAGCGCCAAGTGCTATGTTAAGGGATTAATAAATATCAAGAGCCAATATTTGGTGAGCAGTTAGTACAGGCCAAGCACCAGTGCAAACTTTTGTGTGCCTTATCGCTTGTATCTCATTTTCTCCACTCCTCACAAACTTTCCAGGAACCTGGCTTGGTTATGTGCCCTTCACCGAGGCATGAGGCTGCTTGCTTAAGATCACACTGCTTTTAGAGGACTTAACCAGGATCAAACCTTGATAGGCCCAAATCCAGAGCCCACCATACCCCTCCTTAATGTCTCACCCTTTCTGGGCCTGGACTCCCTAGAAGAGTAAGCTGGGGCCCAGGCCACGGGGTGGCAGCCTGAAAAAACAGGAAGGGATTGGCGGCTAGCAGACCAGCATTCATTCTTTCCTTACTTATTGGTTCTTCCTTTCGGAAAGAAGCGGATGCCCTAGCAACCTCCCAAACAGCACTCCATAAGCCGGGTCCAGCAAGACTTGTGCCCAGTGGGGCCAGCCACGACCCTCCCATGGCTCTCATCAGCAGAGCAGGGGATTTAATGCCACAGCCTGCCGGGAGAACCAGGCAGCCAGCATAAATATTTGCCCTCTCCCAGCATCCCTGGCCCAAGCTCCAGGATCAGGACTGTAAGTACAACAGGCTCTTGCTGTACAAACACACAGGGATAGATGGGTGGAATTTAAAGTGGCCCAGCATTCCCCCAGGGTCTGGACTGGAAATCTGGTCTGATGTAACCCTCTGCCACTGTTGTTTGCCTGCGACTCCGTTCATCCTCAGACTCATGAACTACAGACATTGAACAGCTTCCCAGAGAGAGAAGGGACCAGCCCAAAGCAGCACTGTTTGGTGGCCGCTGGGAGGGCCACCAAAGTCAAGGCAGAAGTGATTTCTCTGAGTCCTCTAAAAAAATGTTTTAATTGAGACATAATTTCCATACAGTTCAATGAGTTTTTTTACAACAGCATTATTGAAGTATAATGACATACAATACGCTGCACATATTTAAAATGTATACTTTCATAAGTTTTGACACATGTATATACCCATACAACTACCGCAGTTAAGAGAATGAATATGTCCATCACTCTCAGGTGTCCTTGTAGCCCTTGTAAGCCTTTGCTCTCGATCATCCCCACCCTCATTACCACACACAGCAACCAGAGATTGATGTGGTCAGTAGAGATTCCTTTGTACTTCTATAGAATGTTACATAAATGGAATCATACAGATATGCTCCTCTTGTCTGTCTGCCTTCTTTCGCTCACGATAACTATGAGGAGATTGATCTATGCTGTAGCATGCCCAATAGTTATTCTTTTCATTTCTGAGTAGTATTCTGTTGTATAGATACACCATCATTGTGCATTCCAGGTGGAAGAACTCATTCTTCACTTACCCACTTGTTAATGGATTTTGCGTTATTCCCAGTTTGGGCTATTACAAATAAAGCTGCTATAGTACAAGTCTTTATATGAATGTATGTTTTTTAAAAATATATATTTTATTGATTATGCTATTACAGTTGACCCAATTTTCCCCCCTTTACCTCCCTCTGCCCAGTACTTCCCTTCACTCCAGCAATCCGCCCCTTAGTTCATGTCCATGGGTCATACATATAAGTTCTTTGGCTTCTCCATTTCCTATACTACTCTTAACCTCCCCCTGTCTATTTTGTACCTACCATTTATGCTTCTTATTCCCTGTACTTTTCCTCCAGTCTCTCTCTTCACCCTCCAGATGATCTCCATTTCTGTGATTTTGTTCCTGTTCTGGTTGTTTGCTTTGTTTGTTTATTTGTTTGTTTTTATTCAGTTGTTGATAGTTGTAAATTTGTTGCCTTTTTAATGTTCATAGTTTTGATCTTCTTCTTTTTCTTAAATAAGTCCCTTTAACATTTCATGTATTAATGACTTGGTGATGATGACCTCCTTTAACTTGACCTTGTCTGAGAAGTACTTTATCGGCCCTTCCATTCTAAATAATAGCTTTGCTGGATAGAGTAATCTGGGTTGTAAGTTCTTGCTTTTCTTGACTTTGAATACTTCTTGCCTGCAAGGTTTCCTTTGAGAAGTCAGCTGACAGTCTTATGGCAGCTCCTTTGTAGGTAACTGTCCCCTTCTCTCTTGCTGCTTTTAAGATTCTCTCTTTATCTTTAACCTTTGGCATTTTAATTATGATGTATCTTGGTATGGTCCTCTTTGGGTCAACTTGTTTGGGACTCTCTCAGCTTCTGGGACTTCTTTGTGTATTTCCTTCACCAAATTAGGGAATTTTTCTTTCATTATTTTCTCAAATACATATTCCATTTCTTGCTCTTCCTCTTCTCCTTCTGGCACCCCTGTGATTCGGATGTTGGTATGTTTGGAGATGTCCCAGAGGGTCCTTATATATCTTCTTTAAAAAATTTTTTTTTCTTCTCACTGTTCTGGTTGAATGCTTATTTCCTCTTTATGTTCCAAATCGTTAATTTGAATCCAGCTTCCTCCCCTCCACTGATGGTTCCCTGTAGATTTTCCTTTCCTTTTAAAAAAATATTTTATTTATTTATTTATTTATTTTTTTTAGAGAGAAGGGAAGGGAAGGAAAAAGAGAGGGAAAGAAACATCAATGTGTGATTGCCTCTCATGCGCCCCCTACTGGGGACCTGGCCCGCAACCCAAGCATGTGCCCTGACTGGGAATTGAACCAGCATTGGTTTGCAGGCCGGCACACAGTCCACTGAATCACACCAGCCAGGGCTGTATATTTTTCTTTATTTCACTTGATGTAACCTTCATTTCTCCCTTTATGTTGTTGCCATACTCAATGAGTTCTTTGAGCATCCTGATCACCAGTTTTGAACTCTGCATCTGATAGGTTTGTTATCTCCATTTCATTTAGTTTCTTTCTGGGATTTTGTTCTGTTCTTTCATTTGGGCTATATTTCTTTTTCTTCTCAATTTGGCAGCCTCCTTGTGTTTGTTTCTGTGTATCAGGAAGAGCTGCTTTGACTGTCTTAGTAGCATGGCCTATTATAGAAAAAGTACCTGTAAATTGTGTGGGGTGGAGCCTTAGGTAATTGCCAGGGCATGGCAACCCACTTCACCTCTTTGTGGCTCTGTGTGGGGGTAGGGCTTGGAGAGGGGACAGTGCCACTGCCTGGCTTCTGGAGATCTGCCTGGCACTTGCCCCATTTCCAATCACTTCACCCACTTCCTATATGCAATTGGCACTTTTCCAGCTGTTGCCCTGGTGCTGAATCCTAAAGTGGGTTTGCATACATTCTAAGTTCGTGTGGGCCCTTTAAATGGAGTCTCCTGAAAATATGTCAGTTTCTTCAACGGTCCCAACCCCCACTGATTTTTACAGCCAGAAATTATGGGGATTTATCTTCCCAGTGGTGGAATCCTGGGCTGTGTGATTTGGCCTGGGGCTGGGATGGCTCACTCCCAAGGTATCCCTCCCAATTTTTATCCACCATACGTGAATGTGGGACTGTCCATTCCACTGCTACCCCCACCTGTCTGTGCCACACCCCGTCTCTGCCCATCTCCACAACTCCACCTCTCCTACCCATCTGGCTGAATGTGGTTTCTTTAAATCCTTGGTTGTTGGACTTCCATACAGCTTGATTCTGATGGTTCTGGGTGTTAGATGTTTTAAGACCTAGTTGTAATTCTTTCTGTGGTGGCATGAGGAGGTGAAGTGTGTCTACCTATGCCTCCATCTTGACCAGAGGTCTCTGACTTGACTTGAATGTATGCTTTTTAAAAATTGACTTGAGAGAGAGAGAGGAGAGGAGAGGTGGAGAGAGGGGGGGGAGAGAGAGAGAGAGAGAGAGAGATTTGTTGTTCCATTTATTTATGCATTTATTGGTTGATTCTGGTATGTGCCCTGACCAGGGATCAAACTCACAACCTTGGTGTATAGGGATGACGCTCTAACCAAATGAGCTACCTGGCCAGGGCTTGGATGGATGTTTTTGTTTATCATGAGGTAGTGGAATGGCTGGAGGTGGTAGGTGTATAGTTTAACTTTTTATGAAACTGCCTATTTTCCAAAGTAGTTGTGTCATTTTACATTCCCGCCATTAGAATATGAGTGTTCCAGTTGCTATATATGTTTGTCAACACTTGGTCTGGTCTGTCTTTTTAATTTTAGCTATTCTCACAGGTGTGCTAGCATCTCATTGTGATTTAACTTTGCATTTTCCTAATGACTAATGATATTCAGCATCTTTTCCTGTGCTCTTTTACCATCCATTTGTCTTCCTTGGTAAAGAGTCTGTTCAACTCTTTTGCCCATTTTATTAGATTGCTTATTTTTTTATTATTGGGTTTTCAGAGTTCTTTTTTTTTTTTAGATTGCCAGAGTTGTCAACTGTTTTTTAAAATATATTTTATTGATTACGCTATTAAAGTTGTCTCAATTTTTTCTCCCCTTTATTCCCCTCCATCATGTACCCACCCTCCACCAGCATTCCCCCAACTTAGTTCATGTCCATGGGTCGTATATAAGTTCTTTGGCTTCTACATTTCCTATACTATTCTTACCTTCCCCCTGTCTATTTTCTACCTACCATTTATGCTTCTTATTCCCTGTATCTTTTTCCCCATTCTCTCCGCTCTCCCTACCCACTAATAACCCTCCATGTGATCTCCATTTCTGTGAATCTATTCCTGTTCTAGTTGTTTGTTTAGTTCATTTTTGTTCTTGTTTTCATTTTTTTAGGTTCAGTTGTTGATAGTTTTGAGTTTCTTGTCATTTTACTGTTCATATTTTGATCTTTTTCTTAGATAACTCCCTTTAACATTTCATATAATAATGGCTTAATGATGATGAACTCCTTTAACTTGACCTTATCTGAGAAGCACTTTATCTTCCCATCCATTCTAAATGATAGTATTGCTGGATAGAGCAATCTTGGATGTAGGTCCTTGCTTTTCATGACTTAGAATACTTCTTTCCAGCCCCCTCTTGCCTTCAAGGTTTCTTCTGAGAAATCAGCTGACAGTCTTATGGGAACTCCTTTGGAGGTAACTGTCTCCTTTTCTCTTGCTGCTTGTAAGATTCTCTCCTTATCTTTAATCTTCGCTAATGTAATCATGATGGGCCTTGGTGTGTTCCTCCTTGGGTCCAACTTCTTTGGGACTCTCTCTGGGCTTCCTGGACTTTCTGGAAGTCTATTTCCTTTGCCAGATTGGGGAAGTTCTCCATTATTTTTTCAAATAAGTTTTCAATTTCTTGCTCTTCCTCTTTTCCTTCTGACACCTCTATGATTTGGATGTTGGAACGTTTAAAGTTGTCCTGGAGGTTCCTAAGACTCTCCTCACTTTTTAAAATTCTTGTTTCTTCATTCTCTTCTGACTGAATGTTTATTTCTTCTTTCTGCTCCAAACGTTGATTTGAGTCCTGGTTTCCTTCCCTTCACTGTTGGTTCCCTGTACATTTTCCTTTATTTCACTTTTCATAGCCTTCACTTTTTCCTCTATTTTGCAACCATACTCAACCATTTCTGTGAGCATCCTGATTACCAGTGTTTTGAACTCTGCATCTGATAGGTTGGCTATCTCTTCATCACTTAGTTATATTTTTTCTGGAGCTTTGATCTGTTCTTTCATTTTCTCTGCCATATGTTTTTGTATATTGAGCCTGTTATGTAATAAGGGGCGGAGCCTTAAGTGTTCACCAGGGCGGGGCAACCTACATTGCTGCATTGTGGTGCTGCACGAGGGGGAGGGGTCAGAGAAGGAACTGCTGCTCCCTCTGCTTTCCACCAGCTTTCAGTCACTTCTGCCACTACTCAGGAGCAAATTGGGCCCTTCTGGTGCTGATTCCCGAGTGGGTGGTTTTGTGTATGTTCTAGGACCCTGTGGGTCTCTCCAATGAACTCTCCTGTGAGGCTGGGAGTCTCTCCTGCAGCCTCAATACCCACAGGTGTTTTCAGTCACAGGTTTTTAAGGCTTTATTTCCCCGCACGGAACCCTGGGTTGTGTGGCCTATCTCGCTCCCCAGTTGTTTCACCTGGCTTATCTGCACGCAAATGTGGGACGCCTGGTCCGCCAGCTGCCACCTTGCCGTGAGTCCTCTCCACCCAGCTGCCTCTCTCTGCCCCTCCTACCGGTCTGGACAAATGTTTCTTTAACTCCTTGGTTGTCAGACTTCCATATAGTTTGATTTTCTGGCAGTTCTGGTTGTTTTTGTTTTTAAATTTGTTGTCCTTCTTTTGGTTGTGAGGAGACAAAGTATATCTACCTATGCCTCTATGTTGGCTGGAAGTCCCAAGAGTTCTTTATATTATAGTGTAAATATTTGTATTTATAAATACAAATCCTTTATCAGATGCATGATTTGAACATATTTCTCCTAGTGTGTGGGTTGTCTTTTCATCCTTTTAACAGTGTCTTTCAGAAGTTTTTCATGTTGATGAAGTCCAATTTATCAAATTTTTTTCTTTTACGAATCATGTTTTTGTATTTAAAAAAATCAGTGCTAACCCAAGGTCACAAAGATTTTATCCTATGTGTTATTCAAGAAGGCTTATAGTTTTCGGTTTTATAACTGGGTCTGATTGTTGTGAGTTAATTTATGTAGATGGTGCAAAGAATGAATCAAAATTCTATTTCATTATTGTTTTTGCACATGGAATCCAGTTGCTCCTTTCTTTATTGAATTGCCCTTGCAACTTTGCAAAATATCAGTTATCCGTCTATTTGCAATCTGTTTCATTGATCTGTTTGTCTCTCTTGATGTTGACACCACTCTGTCTCGGTCCCTGTCCCTCTGTAAGCCTTGGGACTGAGCAGTGTTAGTGTCCTCCTGCTCCGTTCTTTTTCAAAGGTGTTTTGACTAGTCTAGGTTCTCTGCATTTCCATATGAATTTCAGAATCCGTTTGCTAAATTCTGTGGAAAAGTCCTGCGTATTTTCCCATCTTAGTAAATGACACCATTATCCACTCAGGCAAAAGCTTAGGAAGCAATCATCTTTGATTATACTCCTGTTCCTTCACTCCCTGACACCAAATGCATCAATGTGACCTAGCAGTTCCACCTCCAAAATAGCCCCTGAGTCCAGCCTCTTCTCGTCATCACTGCTGGACTCCGCTCCCAGCTGCCATCATCCCTCACCTGGACTTTAATGGTCCTGACTGGGCTTCTTGCGCCACTGTTGCCCCCACTGTGATCCGTGTTCCACCCAGTGGGTCCAGCAATAGCAGGGCTTCACTCTTCAACGTAGAAATCCTATCACATGTGATTTATGCTTAATCAGGGGCCTTGTGTTCTACTGAAGTAAGATGCAAATTCCATGACTCATCTCCCCTAAGTGCATCTTTCACCACTTATTCACTACGTACTAGCCACCTGACCTTCACTTTTTTCCTTCTTTTTGTCCCTAGAATGTGCCAACTATCTCAGGTTGTTTTCCTTCCCTGAGACTCCCTTCAGCCAGGTGTTTGTTCAATTTTCTCCTAATTATCATACCTCTCAACTCAAGCATCATTTCCTTAGAGATGCCTTCTGTAACCCTCTAACTTAATCTAAATTGTCTCCCCATCCCCCAACACCCCATTACACTGTTCTGCTTTCTTTAAAGTACTTATCACTATGTGAACTTAGCTCATGGGCTTATGTCCCATTTATTTACTTACTTCTTAGTGTGTCTCACCCCACCCCCACGCCCAATGTAAGCTCTTTGAAGGCAAGACTATCTTTTGTCTTGTTCACTTCGGAATCTCTCGTACCTGGCATATATTAAATGTTCAATATACACTTTCACTAATTAATAGCTCAGCACTTTTTGAATAAATGTATGAGGAGAAAACCTGGCCTAATGTCAGAATCATATGTAATTCTAGCAAACTGGAAGATTCTGACCCACTGAACATGGGCGGGGTCCAGGAATTTCATTGAATAAATACGCAGCAGACTCTGGGGCAGAGGTCCATAGACCGCACTTTTGAGAAACACTGATTTACTCATTCTTGTAAAGCATGAGTAGGCGGCTTCATTCTAAAGAGGGACATTGAGGATGAACAGAATTGAGTCACCTGCCCCAAGTTCTTAAGTCGGCAAGTGAATTCTAAGAAGAAATTGTAATTTAAAAATAGCTAATCCTCACATGTAAGTTAGACACACACAGGCAAATCACCTCATCTATTTTACGCCAGTTGTAAATTCTTGCCTTTGATCTTAATCATTAAAACAAAGCCTAGACTTTCATAACTCCATCTGAATGACTAAAATGAATTGTTCAGATCAAACAAGAAATATTTGCTTAAGGGAATCTCCAGCAGAGGAAAATGAGATTCTTGAAAGAAAAAAAAGGATTAAAGAAAATGAAACTTCAGCTCTAAAAGTAAACTATGTTTATATAAGAAATCGGAAGTTGCTTTGAATGAAGATTTGTCTTCCGAAATGATCTGAACAGGTGGGATGTTTAAATGTCACTGTCTGGCAGAGTACTGCAACACCACGTGGGGGTGGTGGCAGTGGGGGTGATCAGATTAGACTCAGGCTTGACTGACAATATACGCCAAGTTTGACAAGGTGTTTATTAGCGCTAGGAATTTGGCAAGGTGTGTTACTGTCCACCCAAATGACATTTTAAAACTCAACTTTACTTCTACAAAGAAAACTATCTACACTACCTTTTTCTTTTTATAAATTTCACAAATCAAAGCTTTTGATATGGTCCTGGGCAACAGGCTAGCACCTTGCCTATCTCTGAATAGCAGATACCTATCAGATCCAAGATCTACACTAATTAAAATCTTAGTTAAACTCTAGCAGGGTTGTCCAACCTGCAGCCCGTGGGCCACATGTGGCCCAACACAAAATCATAAATTTACTTAAAACATTATGAACTTTTTTTGTGATTACGTGTCACAATGTATTTAATGTGTGGCCCAAGACAACTCTTCTTCCAGAGTGGGCCAGAGATGGCAAAGGGTTGGACGCCCCTGCTCCAGAGCACTTCCAAATGTCAAACCTGTCATGCCAATTCTCTTAATTCCTTAAGGTCACTCTGTCTCCATTTTACTTGCCAGGAGGTCTTGCTTTAAGCTGCCTTTTAAGGATGGCGTATGGTCTAGAAGAGAACTGTCCCATGGAAATATAATGCAAATCACAAGTGCAAGCCATGTTGTTTCTTGGTAGCCACGTTAGAAAAATAAAAACAGGTGAAGTGATTATTTTTAATCCCCAAATTACCATTTTAATATGTAATCAATACTTAAAAATGCAGATATCTTTTTTAGAAAAAATGAACCTTGGTTTCAAACTTTATCCAGGCTTCTTCAGCTTAATTAGCTGGAAAGAATGATTTGTGTAGAAGCACAAACTGAAAAGAGCTGCAGTGTCCAAGGGGCAAAGTATTAAAAACATTAGAGATGTAGATTTTATCCGATCCACAAACAAACTTTGAAAGAGCAGTCATAATATAAACTAGCAGCTCCCAGTGACCTCTTCAAGTTTACCTTTTTCAGAAGTTGACTTCATTAGTGTGCTTCGTTCTTGGAAGCCCCATCAAAATTCTCCACAAGGTCTGGAACTTCGTCATCATCATCCTCTCCTGTAGCAAGGGGTGCTTTTCCACCCAGATTGTTCGGGCAGGGCTTCAGTGAGTCTCCTTGCTTACACTAGTCCGACTGCGTGCAGCCCGCTGATCGAAGATGCTGACCGGCATTTCTGTCAGCTGCGTTGTCTCAGCTGTAATGGCCTGTAACGCTGCAAGTGTTCGCTGCCAGAGATGCCTGAACTTTAGGGTTGTTAAAGTGGGTCACTGTTCCTTGGTTTGTGAACATATTTACTTCTTCGATACCAGAGATATTGTTTACCGCTAACTTCTTTAAGGAGAACTGAAGTTTTTTTTTAATCATCTGCTGTAGCTGCTCTGTGAACCACCTACTTCTTTCTACAAGCAGTGCCTTTCCCACCAATGCACACTTGTGCCTGCAGTTTGGCGAGTTTCTCTTGGTTCACCACAGTTTCTTTCATCTTGTTGGAGAGAAAACAGGGCCGCGCTGGGGACTAGGGTTGGCGTACAGGGGGTCTGTGGCAGACCAGCTGAGAATAAGCGCACACATGTGGGGACACAAGATGGCAGCTCAAACCACATCATCTTCCACTCATACTTGTGTACTTTTGATGTCTGATATCTAGTATTTTACTGCACATCTCACTTTGGACTAGCCACGTTTCAAGTGTTCAATGGCCGTAAGTGATGAGGGTCTACTGTATTAGACAGTGAAGGTCTAGACCAAGGGTGTCAAGCTCATTTTCACCGGAGGCCACATCAGCCTCGTGGTTGCCTTCAAAGAGCCGAATGTAACTTTAGGACTGTATAAATGTAACTACTCCTTAACAGCTAAGTGAGAGTTCGGCGCCACCACCAGGTAGAAAAAAGGTGCCGGGCTGGATAAACCAAGGTGGAGGCCAGATTCATGTTTGCTACCTGTGGTCTCGAGCCTCGCTACTCAAAGTGCAGTCCACAGATCAGAAGCACTGGGATCATCTGGAAACCTGTTACAAGTGCTGAACTTCAGGTCTCACTCCAGACCTACTGAGTCAGAACCTGCATTTTAACAAGAGCCCCAGGTGATTCGCACGCACAATAAAGCTTGAGGAGCACTGTTCGGTTCAGGGCTAGTTATTGGTCTCAGGTTCCTCATCCGTAAGATAGAAGCAATTATATGTACTTTACAGAATGCCGTGAAGATTCCTGGTGCTTTACTTTGTAGACACATAATAGTTGGTATTAAAAAATTGATTTGAGAAACATCAATTTCTTGTTACGTGTATTCATGCATGCATTGGTTGCTTCTTGTGTGTGCTCTGACTGGGGACTGAACCCACGACCTTGGCGTATCAGGATGACATTCCAACAACCTGAGCTACCCAGCCAGGGCAACGCAAACTATTAGTTAAAAGGCATTGCAACAGAGTGGGCATTAGGGTTGGACAGAAAGGACTGTATGTTCTGGTTCTGTCACTTTGCAGCTCTCTGACCTTGAACAACTCACTTAACTTGAGGCTGAGGTTTCTTAACTCTAAATTGGGGCTCACATCTTTCTTCCGTGGGGGACAGGTCATGGCAGCAGGAGGCCTTCAATATGGTAGCCACACACAGCGTACGGCAGAAGGAAGGCCTGCGTGAGTGTGGCTGGTTGGGTAATAATATGGGTGTAATAATTTGTAGTTTTAATTTGAACATTTCACCTAAAATGTCATTTGGTGTTCTTGAGTGTGATATTGTTACAGAATTACATGCTTATGATTTTGTAATAAAAAAGTGGTGTTATTTGTGCTGGACCCTGTATATATGATCGGCTGGCCCAAACTGGAGTAGCAACAAATCATGCTAAGCTATTTCACCCTTGCTATTTCGGATGGCCTTTCATCTCAAACCACAGTGTTATTTCCTGTGGCTCCAGTCCATATTTCATATGCAGAACTTAAAGACAGCAAAAAATGTTTATTTGAAAAAATTACTATGTATTGAAAATATACATTAGAAATTATTACATACTTCCATAGCATTCCCCTCCCCCACCACAAAAGTAGAAATATCTGCCTGCTATACTAATGTCATAGGTAAATTCAAACAAAAAGGAAAACATCAGCCCCCTTTCCTCATACATTAGAGTTGGGGGGGAAAAGGTCAACTTCTGCCAATCAATAGGAATTTAACAAGTCCCAGTCTTCCACCGCAAGACACACGTATTTCTGCTTTGCAGACTGTGAAGAATTACTCTGTTCCTTTTCTGGCTCCTCAAAACCTCTCTTCTTGCTCTTTTTTGACTCCTGGCTTGAGATCGCTTCGCGTTTCAGCAATGGCCCGTGGCAGTCTGGGGCTTTCTCTCTATAGAATTGAAGTTTCTCAGAGGAGTTCATGTGGGTGTCTGCCAGGGGACACTTCACTGGGGTTTCTGCTCGAGCCCGCTTTCCATCTGTAAGAGCCGCAGAAGGGAGGGGTGACCCAGAGAAAACGACAATGGCCTAAACAGAGTGATGCCTGGATGAATTTTATTCCCTTTTGAGTCCCCATAAAGTGACAGTGGCATGCCACCAGCACAGGCTGGAGGCATGTGTGAGCCACTTCATGGATAAGAGGCCTTGGGCAAGTGACTTGAGATTCAGTTTTCTCATCTTTACAGGGATATAAAACCTATTGCGTAAGGGTGATGTGAAAAGAAATGAAATAATGTACATAAAGTGCTTAGGACAATGCTTGGCACACAGTAAAAGCTAAAAAAATGTTAGCTATTACTATTCAAAATCTGGACCTGACTGTCTTCTATGAGCCAAATTTATGGCACAACTCTAGCAGAAGACACAACATTATGTGTTTTTTTTCCTTGGTATGCCCTGGCTGCTTCGTATTTTTTTACCTTTAGTTTTTCTTCACACTGATTTCATTAACCTAATTTTTAAAAATTTTGGTAAAATATACATAAGTAAATTTATCATTCTAACCATTTTTAAGTACACAGCTCTGTGGCACTAAGTACATTAGCACTGTTGCACAACCATTACCACCGTCCTTCTCCAGAGCCTTCTGTCTCGCTAAACTGAAACTGCAACCTGTTAAACAATAAATCTCCACACCCCCTTTCCCAGCCCCTGACAACCACCCTTCCACTCTCTGTCTCTACGAACTTGACTACTCTAGGAGCCTCATAAAGAATTATTATTCAATATTTGCGTATTTTTTGACCGGCTTATTTCCCTAAGCATAATGTCAAGTTTCACCCATGTTAAAGCATATGTTAAAATTTTCTTCCTTTTTAAGGCTGAATAATACTCCACGGTGTATAAATAATATATTTTGTTTAACCACTCATCTGTTGGTGGACACTTGAGTTGCTTCTACCTGTTGGCTACACTTAATTCCTTTTGAACCGTCTGTCATATATCTACTTTGTGCCACTGCAAATCATTTTCGGAACAAGATACATACATTTAATAAGCTATTTTCCTGGTCCTGGCGCTCCAAGCCAAGTGTGGACTTAGCACTGTGAGCTATGGGGAGAGAACGGGAGTCCTGGTGACCTAATTAAGTCAGTACTACCACAGTTAAGTTTCCCACTCTGTGAAGATAAGCTAACTGCTTTAAGGGTGCAAAAAGCTAAGGGCAAAAATTCCAAAGGAAAAAGAATTTCTCACAGAAGTGCTGAGCTGCCTTTCGAGGTTCTAAGGCTTGTCCTGGCTTCACAGCTTCCGAAGTCACACGCTCCCACTGCAGAACAATCTAAAACATATTTGAAAAGATGTCAGCCTGAACAAAATCTCAAACCTCCCTTGTTCCCCTTTGTTCCCTTGCTGGAAACACAGGCCCCTGCGGTGCTCTTACTTCACATGATTGGTGATTAGAGTAAGAATCAAGTCAGCCCAGGATTTTCTGTTTTAATGCGGGGGTTAGAATACAAATATGTTGGATATGTATATTTGCATTACTCAGGAAAAATCTATAAAGCTCACTCCCAATTTTCAGCTCATTCCAAGCTAGAAATAAATGGCATTTCCTTAAACTAATACTAAAATTTAAAACTTTAATCATGCCCTGACTGGTGTGGCTCAGTGGGTTGGGCTTCGTACCGCAAACCCCACAAACCCCACAAACCAAAAGGCTGCCAGTTCAGTATCTGGTTAGGGCACACGCCTGGGTTGGGGCCAGGTCCCCAGTGGGGGGCGTGCGAGAGGCAACCGATTGATGTTTCTCTCTTACATCCATGTTTTTCTCCTTTTCTCCCTCATTTCCCCTCTCTAAAAATAACTAAATAAAATTTTTTTTAAATCTAGAAAAAAACAAAACCCTGTGATTACTACTCATACACTCTTAGTCTCAAGCCTTACAATACACTGTAACTTAAACTCTGTGTAAAATGTCCACATTTTCATATTCTCAAGATATTTCATGATCAGCTTCTGTTTTTAAAACCAGTGCAAATGTATTTCTATTATAAGCTACCTCAAATTCTTTCGGAAATCTGGCCACGTATAAGCTATAAATAAATGATTATTTCACTTATACCATGGGAAACAAGAACTGAATTTAATATTTTTCTTTACAGTATGCAATGAATGATCATAAAGAAAAATGTTTTCAGGACACAGAGGCAGTACAACACAGTCTAAGAACACAATTCCAGAGTTAGCTCTACTACCTACTAGCCAGGGGACCCTGGGCGAGTGATTTAATTTCCGTCTCACTTTCTTCATCTGTTAAATGAGACAACGCACAAGAAGGGTGTGGCACAGGGAGCGGCGCACAAGCAGCACTCAATAAATACCCGCTGTCATCCCTTCCACGGTTCTTCCCAATTATGGGAAATGCAGACAGGTCTCCTGAATCTCGTGACTCGGGGGGCAACTGGGAAAACAGTGCTTCCACTAAGAAACCAGAATGTCAACAGAAGAGCTTGGGGACAGGGAAGAAGAAAGTAAGTTAGGTTCTAGACAAGCTGAACCTGAGGGGCCAGGTTCAGATTTATGGGTGATATTTCGGAATGGGTCTAGCGTGTGAGAGAAGGTGGAATCACTCCTACAGGGGCAGTTAAGGCTCTGAGAACAGCTGAGATCACCAGGAGAGAGAGGGGAAGTATCAGAGAAGAGGTGAGTAATCAGCAAGAGCTAGATGGATTAGTGGAAGGGTCAGGGGAGAGCCAGGAGAAAGGCCGAGAGAGAAGCAGCGTGGGGCGGGCATGTTATGTCAAAGCTGAAGAAAAGCCAACGCAGGTGAAAATGAGACCACATGTTACCTTCGAGGCAACACCTACAATAGAGAAATGGAGGCCGGACCTAGATTACAAAGGATTAATAACCTGGCTGGTGTGGCTCAGTGGACTGAATGCTGGCCTTCGAACCAAAGGGTCGCCGGTTGGATTCCCAGTCAGGGCACATGCCTGGGTTGTCCCCAGTAAGGGGCGCATGAGAGGCAACCACACACTGATGTTTCTCTCCCTCTCTTTCTCCTTCCCTTCCCCTCTCTCTAAAAATAAATAAATAAAGAGATTTATTTTTAAAAAAGATTAAGAACTGAGTAGGCAATGAGGAAGTGGGAGAGGTAATAAAAAACAATTCACAGTTCTGTTGGGGAATGCGGAACACGTCAGACTAACAGTGGACAAGTATGTTTATACAGAGAAAGGAAGCAGCCGGCCCAGGGTGAGACTGAAGATGCAGTGCTGGGGCAGTAGGGGAAATAACTGTTAGTACAGCTACAGAAAAAGCTGGTGATCTTAGGGAACAGAACTGAAAAAAAAAACCCAAAACCTCTAAAAGGCTTATCTCTGGAATAAAGTGACGTCCCTGTTCCCCTTAGATAGGAGGGAAGTAGAATATAGTTGAAGACATGAAGCAAAGCTAAGACAGAGATAGGGAAGTACGGGGACTTCTGTTAGACAGTCTCACTCTTTCTGTGTCACCTGCTGAGAGTGAGGCAGGAGGAGCACAGTCAGCCTGAAACCGTTTCAGTAAGGGATCAATGAGAGAGAGAGAAAGCTCTGCAGTCGAGCCCGAGAAGCGAGGCTGCGGCCGCACGGCACGAAGCTGCACAGAGGCCGACTTGCTTCCTTTCAGGCCAGGCTGCTAGGTATTTCACTTCACCCTTACCAAGCTCTGCAAGAGAGGTCCTGGCTTCTGCATTTTATGGATGAAGCAACAAAGACTCATGTTGCCTTAAGTCATATAGCTGCGGGGCTATCAAGCCAGGATCCCAAACCCAGGTCTCTCTGACTCCACAGCCTTTGCTCCTTCCACCATGACACCTGCTACCAAACTACATCAAGCCTTTGTATGACTATCCCACACCTACCTGCCCCAAGTCCACTACTGGCTATGTCTAGGATTCATCCAGTACTACAGACTGTGTGTAGCAATGCACTATGATAATTATTTCAGCGTGCATTTTCTGGACCAACTTCAAAGTGCTTCTGAAACAGTGACTCACCAGCACCCCTTCCTGTTTACCCCTAGGGAGGTGATACTATAATCAGGCAGCTGGACAGGTCCAGCATCATGCACCATAGCTAGAGCCAAGGAGATGCCCAGAACAAAACAGTTTGGGGAGTCCTCTAAGTCTCCACCGAGAAACACTGGTTTATTAAAGTGTGGCAAGGAGAAAGGCACCGGCCACAGGCGAGCTGGAGTCTACTGGTGCGGTATACTTGGTTACCTCTGACTTCCTACTTAAGTCTGTACTTCACCAAGTTGAGGGAGACCATCAAAATGAGACAAAGTAAAATTCAGTCAAGAAGATGAAAATGGGAACGATCCGTGAGAGAAGGACAAAAAGACCTGTCCTCATTAAAGGCTCTGAGACGTAGGAAAATCACCCCCCAAAGAAGAAGAGTCAGATTTAAATCGTTATCAGTGAGTGGGACTTACTCTTTCTAGACTGCTAAGTGACACGTGTCCTTCTGAAGCTGGGTCATACTGCTTTTTTCACAGAAGCCATAGTGCATTTACTTTCGGAATCTTTGTAAGATGGCACTTTTCTCTGAGGACCAATAAGGTGTGAGGCACAATCTAGTGACCAGGGCATAAGGTTTAAGGACAGGCATGTAATACCTTTCCTTAAGTAGCTGGGTCAGTTGCAGGCCATCACTGTCTCCAATTTGACATGAAGATGACAATTCAGCCAAGAAATACTAAGAGGATTAACATTTGTTCAAAGTGTTGAATAAGACTCTTACAGTTACAATGAAAAACCGTATTAGCTGTATATGAAAAACCACGCAGTACCTGGTCAGCCCAGCCCTCAGTCTTGCAGTTACTGTGATCGAACTCCTTCAAAGGCACTTTGGAGTGGACAAGGCCTATGTGGGTCTGGAGCTTGTGTTTGACAGCTCTGACGTCCTAGTGAGGGAAAGACAGACAGGGAGCCCATGCATCTATTAGTACTTGCTTTCAGTAGGAAATAAACACCATCATAAATACCAGCCCTTTCTGAACACCAATTAACAGAAGCAAAATATCAAGCTGGGAATGTGGAAAAATAAGAGAAGGGAGTAAAAGTCCTACCTTAAGCCCCGTCCCAGAGATATCTAAGCAGTTTAGTTTTCTAAAAGAAAAGAGGTATCCAATTCCTGCGTCTGTGATCTCGGGGTTACCTAGGTGTCAAAAACACAGGCAGTATTCAGTTACAAAGTAACTTCGCTAAAATGCCAACGATAAGGTCAGAAAAAGGCCAAACAATGATAAAATATAAAATATTGAGTGAACAAACTTTTCCACATAAATTAAATATAGGGATCTTTATTCTATCTGTAATATGAAGAGCTATGCATGAGATGATCCTTAACATCCTTTATAGCTCTAACTTTCTAGGAGCTGGGGGGTTAGCAGGAAAAAAAAATGAACCCAGTGTTATCCCAAAAGGTTCAATTTACAACTATATGGAAACAACATACATAAACATGTATTAAAATGGTTCATCGGGGGGGGGTGGGTAGGGCAGGCGAGAGTAATGGGGAAAAAATGAGGACAACTGTAATTGAACAACAATAATAAAAAAAAAGGTTCATCAGACTTTGTTCATGGCCATTTCACTTCCAAAGTAAAAAGATTTATTTTAAAAAGGTTTTCAAAGGTCCTCAGACACAGAGGGACTATGACTACTCTTACTTGCCTTTTTCTCAGAATCCTTTCTTACATATTACCGTCTCTGATCAGAGAGTTATTACACTTAGCACTGAGTCCTCAAGGCCATGAGCACAGTGCCTGGGACATTGTAGATGCTTAGAAAACATTTGCTGAATGAATACACTTTCCTGGAAGGAAGGCAGGCCATTCATTATCATCTTCATTTTACAGAAGTCAAAACCAAGGCTCAGAGAGGTTCAATAACTTTCCCAAGGGCACACAGCTGCTAAAAAGAGTAACAGAGCAAGGAGCATCCCCTGACCTCGAACCCTGCTCCTTCTATTCTTTTGACATTATACCATCCTGCCATACGTACATTCAATGGATGCTCAATTAAATTGTAAATGATCTCTATCAACTTTCTACCATTGGTGTCAGTATTTGGTTAATCCTGAGTAAATTATCACAATTGTGGATTCATCCAGATTTCCATCAAGCAAATATGGATAAAAAAGACCTAGATGACAGACAATCAACTCAAAGAAAGTAAAGATGAACCAAATGTGCTTTATAGATGCTACGAATATGACGACAGGCTGCCCTGCCTGCACGGTGAGTGGCACGGATGAGACTGTAAGGGCCTTTCCTACCGTAACGAGGTGCCAGCATGCCAGAGAGGGTTTGGCCAGGAGTCAGGAGCCTCTGGCTTTAGTCCTGCTCTGCCACTAACTTGCTGTGGCACTTAGGAAAGTCCCTTCAATTTATCACCTCTAAAATGAAGGGAAGAACCAAATGATTTCTAAGGCCATTCTTCCAACATTAATATTCTCTAATTTCTGATAAAACTTACAAGATAAGTCTAGTAATGTTAGATTTTCAAGGCCTCTTTTCATCACTCGAACTGGTGCTGTCATTTTCCGTACCCCGGCATCAGATAGACAATTATCCTTCAGGTGGAGTTGAGTTACACTAAGGAAAGAAAGTCCGTTAAGTAAACTACTCAAAGAGAGGTTGAGAAAGCTAGGTATAACATGCTTTCATAAATTTCATTTAAAAATATAAAATATCCTCTACCCCCCGCTACTTCACACCCAATGCATTTAATGGAGTTAAGTATCTGTTGGGGTTATTTCATTACTCAGTGAGGGTTACCTTAGGGAACAATGTCGTGTAGTATTAATCTCAGATGGCAGAAGGCACTAAAGGTACATGGTGAAATGAGATAAATGGATTTCATTAAGGAGATGAATATACCTTGTTAAAAACAAAAGCTGCATTCCTAAAAAAAAATGCTGTGTAAAAACTAAAAACACTCTAAATATGTCAGGAACGTCTCCTAAAGAACTCCTATGAGAATTCTTTTGACAAAGCAAATAACCCTCTAAGTTTAACTAGCTTTATAAATCCAGATTTTCAGATTGGGTTTTTAAGGTATACCCATAACCCAATCCATCCAGCTAATCTGACACTGGAGTATTAACGTGTTCCACTGTCCCACACCCAAGAAGAAATCTGAACTTCTACTAACTCACACAAATATACCTTTGTACAGAGCAGTATGTGGGTGTCTGTCCTAGGGAGGCCCCAGGAAGCAGGTTAGACTCAGGTCTGTAATGCTGTTATCCCTCTGGGTGCTTAGGAAGCCACAGACGGACCCATTTGGCCTCCTCCCTGCTGTCCAGACTGAGATCGGTTGGATTATTTGTGATCAGTATATGAACTAGGTGATTTCTTTAAATTATGGTTCTTTTGAAAAGGATGTATTTGGTTGTCTTTAGTAGTTTACTTTTTAAATAATTTATAATTCACTGATAGTTAAAATAGAAAATGATAATTATAGAAAATTGTGTAACTTCTCATCTCCTGCTAGAATACACTAGGACAAGTCAAAAGCCAAAATCATGTTTCAACCCAGGTCTCTTCAAGTAGTACATGTTGTAATGAAGTTTATTTAGAAAAATGAACCAACTGACTTGTAAGAGCTGTCCAATCTACATTGCTTCTACCAAGTAAATGCAAATTGAAAATTTTATGAAAAAAAAAACAACTTAGCAAATAAACACAGATTTGGGAAGTAATCGGCATTCTTCAAGATGACCCTGTTGGATCATACCTTTTTTTACATTTTAATCCTCATCTGAAGATACGTTTACTGACTTTAGAGAGAGAGGGAGGGAGGCAGGGTGGTAGAGGAAGAGGGGGAAGAGGGAGGGAGAGAGGAAGAGACAGACAGACAGACACACAGACACTGATGTGAGAGAGAAACATCGACTGGTTGTCTCCCGTTTGACCCTCTACTCACCCTGACGAGGGATCCAACCTGCAACCTAGCTATGTGCCCTGACGGCAAATTTGGGTGCATGGGACGACACTCCAACTGAGCCACCCAGCCAGGCCAGACCATCCTTTGAAAAAATAAAACAATTCATCTGCAAATGGTGGCAATACCTAGATAGGGCCTCATTGGTGAGATGTTCTAGAAGTTCATGCTCATCTCCAAGCTTGCAACAGGAAAGATCCAGGCAGGTCAACTCCCGGAAAGACTTAATCTCCTCAAGTTTTTCTGAAATCACCAGATATCTGTGGGGCATGGAGAACAAGAAACAGTTTTTCTTTTCCTTCTTTTTGAAACATTATCGAATGTGGGTCTGTGCCGCAGTCAACATTCCGTCTGGACAAAGCACTATGTAATAAGCAGACTTCACTGATTACTATGTGGACACTGGCTGAACTTTTTCGTTAGTCAATGCCTAGAAAGTCTTTTTTACACGAGAGTGGAGTAAACATTTTAAATAAATAAATAAATGACAGTATATGAGCGAAGGCAAGTCACAGGAGAAAACATGTGCGTTGTTAGAAGGCAGGCCCCGGCTGTGCTGGGACCTCGTGGGAGAATTTGCAAACTTCAGGGGACTCAAAAATGTGTCATCAATTCACTCCTTTCAGGTTGCGTTTTATCTAATGCTCAATATTTTGTGGTTTGAAAACTGAAATGGAGCCAAGAACTCTGGCTTCTGATCTTCACATCCAGGAACATACCAAGAAGTATTTGGCAGATCACATTTTAGCTTTTCTAACTCAAACCCGAGTTTGAGTAGCTGCCCACTCCACTGTGTCCCTGTCATCCCGCTAACTCTGCCCTGAAAGCCTGTGCGGCACGACTACTAAGAGGACTCACTCTAATCGAGACGGTTCTTAAGACAAACCAGTGAGCACAACCAATTAATTACACTGGAGCACCCTGCCCAAGTTCATCAGGACGCATCAGGGAGGCCTCTGAAGAGGAAAAGGAGATTAAAAAGGCACTCCACATCCCAGGCTGTGGCGTCCACTTTGCTTTCTAGCCGTTTCTCTCTTTTAGATGTCGTCAGTGAGAAAAAACGACAAGTAATTAGGTATGACAGGAAAAGAGAGGATCCTAAAAGAATAGGGAAACTGGCTTGTGACAAAAGCATGCCTTTCTAATCTACCTTTCTCAAGAGTGTCTAGATGTCTCCACAGAGAGATGGCAAACTAGGATCAGTGGGGGTCACACTTAAAAGTGTTCACATCTCTGTCAGCAGGATTATAATGACCAAAAACGGGATGGAACAATCTGACAGTAAGAGGGAAGTTAAATCTCTTTTCTTCCTACTTCTGGCAAGTTGTCGCTGACCTGACTGCTAGCCACAGATGGCCTGGCACTGATAGCCCCTCTAAGCCGCCTGATGGAGCTCAGCTGGGTACACAAATGAGCCTTATTTACTCAGACTATTTGAACCGCACTGTAAATAAAGCTGCTGTTTTCCATCTTCCAATCACAGAGTTGAAATGGGTTAATGGGGATTTGGGGGATTACTAGTAATCAGAGAGAGAGAAACACACATCCTTTGATCAATTTGCCAAGAGATTTTTTGTAATTCTGAAATGGGTTATCTGAGAAGGATAACATAATTAACAAACATTACAAAAATCAAAGCTGAGAAACCAACATGCAAAGCCACAGACCTTACTAGATGTTTATCTAGAACAATGGTTTTCAACCTTTTTCATCTCATGGCACACATAAATTACTAAAATTCTGTGGCTCGACAAAAAACAGGTATAATTTTGATTCACAATAATAACAATAGTAATTACCTATGCATTTTGCTCCAAAGTGACTTTTTTAAAAAAACAGATGCTAATATTTCTATATAAAAATTTCTAGTACCAAGAATTAACCAATCACATGCAACCTTATTATGCAACAGGACTTATAAGATGCAATTCTATTATATGATCTATATTATTTATGGTTCAAGACAGGGCATCCACATTGTATGGCTATTGTTGTGTTGGCTGTTGTCATTTTTTTATTTGACAATCTAAGGGGAAAAGAGGTCAGTGTCCCTGGCTAGTCAGGTATTGCATATTTTAAAAATTCTTGCAGCACACTGGTTGAAAATCACTGATCTAGAACAAGTTCTAGGGTCTTGCTCAAAATTAGTCCCAATTTGCCCCTCAACGATTTCAAAACAGTGAGCGAAGAAGCAACAGAGCACAGAAATATTTTAGCATCAGAGAGACCTGAGTTTAGATTCTTTTTTCCCCCTAAATCAGGATCAGGTGAGTTTAGATTCTTAACAACCCTAATTACCTGTGTGATTGTGAGAAGTTACTTAACCTCTTCGAGTCTCAATTTCTCCGGCTAGAAAATGGGGCTGACGATTACTTTTTTCAAGATTATTAAAGCCCTCATTAAATGGTAGCTATTATAATTACTTCAGTTACACAGGGTGATATTTTAAGGAAAACATACTTCCCTCCCTGCAACCACCAATGGGATTGAAAATCACTGGGGTTTCAACACAGGGAGGAGACCATTCTGTAGGGGTGGGACCCAGTGCAAAGGTACTGGCTTCTCCTTCTGGCAGGCAGCTTTGTGACTCAGTCCCAAAACAGCAATCCCCGGCACCTAACCAATTATCTTATTTTCAATTATTTCCTCAGGCTCTTTCCCTTTCACCTCAACCCTTTCGTGCTGGTAAAACCTTTGCTGTTGCAGCTTCAGTCCTGAATTGCAAATGCAAACCCCAATCTCCTGCCCTCTTCTTTTTCCTTTGGGAATTGAAAAGAAAAAGGGAAGTTTTTGATCACAATTGAAAATCTTACTTATATCTAAATAAGGTGGCAAAATTTGAAAATGCTTTCATATAATATGAGCCAAAAGGTTATGAAAAAAAAATTAAGAAAATATGAAAAATTATAAAGAAAATGACACCAATTTCACTCCCACCATCTAGATATTTCAGTGGGTTTCTTTTTTCTTTCTATATATACAATTATAAAAATTCTTATTTTAATAAAACTGGGATCATATAGCATATGTAACTTTAATTCTTATTTTTTCATTTATTATATAATGAACATTTCACCACATCGTTTTAAATGCTCTTTAAATATTATCTTGAGTTATGTATCATATGAATGTACCATAATTTGCTTAACTAATTTCCTAGTGTTGGACAGTCAGCTTTCAGGTCACTATTACAACGACTACTATAATGAACACTCTTATGTAAAAATATTTGTTCCTATATATGATTATTACATTAGAAATTAGAAGAGATCGTAAATAAATGGAATCAATGGGCTGATAAACAGTATGGGTGTTCTTTAGAGGCTCTTGGTACATACTGCTAAGCCACTTCCCAGAAACACTGCACTAACTTCTGTGCTCATCGAACATGAACGAAGGTGCTGTTCTCATCCAACCGGACCTCTGGTGCAGGAGGCAAACCTTGCAAATGGGTGAAAAGCATTTCCACTATCATGAGAAACGCTTAAGCCACAATGGTAAGTGGAGGAAAACCAAAACAGGATACAAATTGTAGATTAGGGCATATTCCAAATGCACAAGGATATATATTTGAAAGTGATTATCATGAATGGTGGGATGATTATTTTTTTTTAATATCACAGTTCTATGTATTTCCCAAATAGTATGTATTGCCTTTACAACATAATTTTAAGACAAATTATACATCATAATTCTATTTATTGCTCAAATTTTTCTACAAAACATAAATAACTTGGATTAAAAAGTAAAATGTGTTTCCAATGTACAAGCTGCGATGAACTGTTACTTGACTATTCAGCTGGGCGATGTTTTCCCCTCCGCTGGCCCAGCCAGGACTGAGACCACAGCTCAAAGACAGAGTTTTCACGAAGTGTCTGAAAAGTTCATGAGCCCACGGTTCTGTTTCTGTCTGCATCTGTTTGTGTCTTTTCTTCTTAAAGTATAATATCTGGCCTGGGGTAAAAACACGAATCCTATGAGCCAATTAAATAAACACTGCTTCTTTATTTTTTCAAGCATATAAGCTTAACTTACGCTTTCCGGTACAACTTTCTCCTCTTTTATTACATGCTTTCTGTGTAGCCTTATTTTAATGATCATATTGATTGTGTATCTTAACAGTAAGCTGTCTTTTATATTGTAAGTGTATTTTATTGATTATGCCATTACAGTTGTCTCAATTTTTCCCCCTTTGCCCCCTTCCACCTGGTACCCCCCCCTTCCCTCCAGCAATCCCCCCCTTAGTTCACGTCCATGGGTCCTGAATTTAAGTTCTTTGGCTTCTCCATTTTCTATGCTATTCTTAACTTCCCCCTGTCTATTTTGTTCCCACCAATTATGCTTCTTAATCCCTGCACCATTTCCCCATTCTCTCCCTTCCCCCTCCCGGCTGATAACCCTCCAGATGATCTCCATATGTATGATTCTGTTCCTGTTCTGGTCGTTTGCTTAGTTTTTGTTTTTAGATTCAGTTGTTCATAGTTGTGGATTTTTTATCTTTTTAATGTTCGTTATTTTGAGCTTCTTTTTTCTTAGATCAGTCCCTTTAACATTTCATATAAGGGCTTGGTGATGATGAACTCCTTTAGCTTTACCTGCCTTTCCATTCTAAATGACAGCTTTGCTAGATACAGTAATCGTTGTTATAAGTCCTTGCTTTTCATCACTTTGAACACTTCTTGCCAGTCCCTTCTCGCCTACAAAGTTTCTTTTGAGAAATCAGCTGATAGTCTGATGGGCACTCCTTTGTGGGTAACTCCTTTTCTCTTGCTGCTTTTAAGATTCTCTTTGTCTTTAACCTTTGGCATTTTAATTATGATGTGTCTTTGGTGTGGTCCTCTTTGGGTCCAACTTGTTTGGGACTCTGTGCTTCCTGGACTTGTATGTCTATTTTCTTCACCAAATAAGGGAACTTTTCTTTCATTATTTTCTCAAATAAGTTTTCCATTTCTTGTTCTTCCTCTTCTTCTGGCATCCCTATGGTTCGGATGTTGGTACTTTTGGAGATGTCCCAGAGGTTCCTAAGCCCATCCTCGTTTTTTAAAATTCTCATTTCTTTTTGTTCTGTTTGAATATTTATCTCTTCCTTATGTTCCAAATCATTTCTTTGAATCCTGTCTCCCTTCCCTTCTCTGTTGGTTTGCTGTGGATTATTCTTTATTCACTTAGTGAAACCTGCATTTCTTTCTTCATTTGCCTGCTGTACTCAAGGAATTCTCTGAGCATCCTATTAACCAGTGTTTTGAACTTTGCATCTGATAGGCTGGCTATCTCCATTTTGCTTAGTTCTTTTTCTGAGGTTTTGTTCTGTTCTTTCATTTGGGCATATTTCTTTGTCTCCTCAATTTGGCAGCCTCCCTGTGTTTGTCTCTGTGTATTAGGTAAAGCTGCTTTTACTCCCTGTATTAGTAGCAGGCCTATTATAGAAAAGGCACCTATAAATCGTTTGGGGCAGAGCCTTAGGTAATTGCCAGGACCAGGCAACCCTCTTCACTGCTTTGTGGCTGTGTGGAGAGGGCTCAGAGATGGGACAATGCTGCCTGGCCTCTGGCAGTTTGACTGGCATTCACCCTGTTTCCAGTCACTTCACCCCCTTGCTGTGTGCCACTGGCGCCTTTCCAGCTGCTGGCCTGGTGGTGAATCCTGGAGTGGGTGGATTTACATACACTCTAAGACTATGCTGCAAAAATCCAGAAGTTTCTTCCACTGACCCAGCCCCCCCTGGTTTCTACAGCCAGAGGTAACAGGGATCTACCCAATGTTGGAACCCTAGGCTGTGCGGTCTGGCTTGGGGCTGGGATCACTCACTCCCAAGGTACCCATCCCTTTCGTTCCACCGCTGCCACACCACCACTCGGCTTTGCTGCACCACACGGCCTCTCCACCCATCTCTGTGACTCCACCTCTCCTACCTGTCTGGATGAATGTGTCTTCTTTAAATCCTTGAGTGTCAGACTTCCACACAACTCAGTTTTCTGACGGTTCTAGGTGTTATTAGTTTTGAGATCTGATCTTAATTCTTTCTATGGTTGCACAAGGAGGCAAAGCATGTCTACCTACACCTCCATCCTGACTGGAGGCCTCACAGTTTCTAATCAGAAAAACACGCATACCGTGGTATACTATACAGCTATGTAAAAAATCTACAAGTATTGTTGACAAATAATTTTCAAAATACGTGAGGAAAGCAAGGTACACAACAGTATAAGCAGTGTGTTGCCATTTGTATGACAAAGGGAAGATCTATATATGCATGTGTATGCACAGAATATTTCTGGAATGATATAAAAATAATTGATAACAGTAGTTGCCTCTGCAGAGAGGAAATAGGAAAGAGATGGGAGTGAGGCTTATGTTTCCCTTTCTACTTTTTTGTGTTTGCTTTAAATTCTTTTGCGTGTACATTTTTAACAAGTATTCTTTTAAGTTAGTAGTTACTTTGAAAGTCATTTTATATGATGCTGGGATAAAAATTTTAATAAATCCTAAAAGTATTTGAGCAAGGCAAGTCACACACACAAAAAACATCTGCTCTATGAGGAAAGACAGACCTTCCCTAAGACAGAACTTCCCAGTGCTGGGAACTTCTTTGAAAATTTCCAAATTTTAGGGTACTTGAAATTTTAACCACTCATTTTTTAAAAAAGTTTCTTTTTATCTAATGCTCAATATCTAGTGGTCTGAAAACTGGAATACGGCTGAGAACTCTAGTTACTAATTTTCATATCCCCAAAAGCATACCAAGGGATATTTGGCAGATCACATCTTCTCTTTTCTATTTTCTCTTACTAGAAAAGTTGGTAGAAGAGTCTTTTCTACCTAATGGAGCTGTGGTAATCAACTAATCCTTTTAAATTGTTTCAAAAACAAAAGCTAAATGCTGTCTGAAAGAGTGAGGGGGGAAGGCAAACAGTGATTTTTCTAAAAATGGCCCGTCATTTTGTGTCTGAAAGTTCAAAATTGAAGTGCTATTTGATGGGGAAGCCCTCAAAGCTACTAAGCCCCAGAGCTTGACATAATTAATGCGCAATAAACTACTCAATATCCTAATCACAATACCCACCTGTTTCGCAAACACAGGGAGCAAAGCACCAGACTTCCATAGGCCTCCGTGAATTTCTGTAAAGCTCTCAGCCCCGCACCAGGCTCTGTGAATTTCTGTCTGGCTTCGGCAGCAGAGAACAGCTTTTCAGCAATCTGCTCAGGAAAGCCAATAAGGGAATCAATGTGATCAACGTTGTCGGAGATGAAGCCCAGGACCAGGCTGAAGAGGGATTTGGCGGAGTACCGAAGATTCCCCTCCCGGGTATATGTGAAGATGAAATGATCAGTCTTCTCTTTCTGCGCAGTATCGTCTTCCCTATTCATGCAAAGCTCCACAGAAAAGCCTTTGGGAAACAGTCGGAAAGGCCTTGGCTTCTGGAGGCTACTCCTGACGCCATCCAAGGCCAAATTGACCATGTGCAGCTGCCCATTCTCTCGCACATATATGGGCCCTGGGTCCAGGTGGTTTTCTGAGTTGAGGTAGTAAGACATTGCCTTGCTTGCAACTGTAAAAGCAAGGCACAGAGGAAGCAAATACAATTAAAGTGACATCTGTAACATGTAACATCATCTCGCTGTGCCCACAGCTTTATTCGCCTACCAGGCAGGCCCTGCAGCTAGTTTGGGAAAATGAAGCTTACCAGTTGCCTGTGAATTATGGCACTGGAGGTTGCCTCTACGGCCTCTACCTGGAATGCCCTTTCTTACTGCACCCCTTTTCTTGTCTATCTGGTGATCTCCTATTCATCTTTCAAAATCCAACTCAAATCTTATTTCTAAAATTTACCCTAAGGAAGTTTATTGCAGAAGTGAGCAAAGAATCATCTATAAGGAAAGTTATGGAAGCACAGTTGATATTAGCAAAACAATTGGAAACAACCTAAATGTCCAGAAACAGGGGTGTTATTAAATACATTATGATACACCCATACCATGCAATGGCATGCAGCCATTACAACTATAAAATTTTCATGGATTTGCAAGTTACAAATCATACATTTGGAACTTCCATTTGTTTTTTAAACCATGTTTATGCATAGAACAAAGACTAGAAATGAATTATTCCCTTGCTACCATGGCACCTTTCACACACTTTTTTGTTGTACTTGGCTCACTGTCCTGCTACTGATTTGTTTCTGGGTCTGGGTTCTGCTGGTTTGAGCTCCTGAGAAAAGGGGCCATGTTTAATTCCACCAGACTTCCTAACAAAGTGCTCTGGCATTTTAGCAGGCCCTGAGAAGATATTGGCAGAACTCAAGTTTACTTATTTGCTAAACCTTACACAGGCCGCAAGCAACAAGATTTTTATTGGGCTTACAAATAAAGACCTCCATCACAAGAGCTAAATAAAAGCTATTCTAGCCCTTGAAGCATCACTTCTATTAAGGCTCTACTAGGGCACATTAGAGGTTAGGCAAAATATCAAAAACAGTTGGGTATTTATGTGGTTATGTGGGTGACATTTTGTGCCCAAGTATTAACTGAAATAAATACTTGTTTTCCTGAAGAACTGTGAGATTTCAAAATACACAAAAAATTGCTACATTATATGAAAGTACTTCATTATCGTTTCTACATCAATTTAAAGGGAGAAAAGGGGTGAAATTTAATATAACGTAGGTCAAAAAGCTATTATGTCTGAAAGATTCCCATAGACATTTAGAGGGAACCAACCCAGCTTCTTCCACATCAACGCAGGGCTAGGATGTAACTATGATGACACTTAGAAGTGTCAGCCAACAATCAAGTCAGTGATCAAAAACGCTGTGTCTCTGGAGATCAAACAGTGGATCTCGTTTGTGGGCATCAGTGTAATTCAGTTTCCCCCAAGGACAATTGTGTGTGCAGAACACATGAGAAAAGAGGGCTCTGCCTAAGGTAAGAGCTTCGCCCTCTCCTGATCATTTTCTTACGCCCTGCTCTGAACATGCGGTACTGCCCAGGTAAACTGGCTGTCCCACTGCCCTTTGCCCATTTGGCTGGAATACCCTTCTCTGCTTCCCTGACCTAGCTAATTCCTACTCATCATTAATGCCACCTTCCCTCTCCTGGGAAACTTTCCCTAGCCCTTGTACCAGTGCAGGCCTGTCTGATCCTTCCCAGAGCACCAAAGACTCCTTCTGCATAACACTTAGCACCATATACGATGTCTGTTCCCTTACTAATGTCCCCAGAGCTGTGAGCTCTTTGAAGGCATTTATTTGATCCATTTCTCTTTCCCAAGCCTAACATAGAGCCTAGTACTGAGTAAGCTTTCAACAGATATTTGCTGAACCAACGGAGATGAAGGGTGAGACCTCCAAAGGGACAGGCTTAGTGCTTTGAGCTGCAGGGCCTGCTGATACTGTTGCTAGGAGCCAGCTCCTCTTCCAGGCAACAGCTGCAGCTCCTCCCCCTCTTGCCAGACCCTTCTGCAGGTGGTAGAAGCAAAGCAGATGATGGGAGTACACTGCTACTGGTACTGCCAGGGGAAAAAATCTACAAATCAGGAAAAAGAAAAAGAAACTGTCACAGAACCAGCTCTTAAAACTCATAGTCTTGCTGGTATTCAGTCTGCTGCTAAGGAGATGCCTCACTTGAATTCTAAGCTCTTCTTCCAGTAGAAGCAAGCATCTGGCCCCTTCAATCTCACAGAATTTAATCTTGATGAGAAGATAGAGCAGACCCCCTTTGGTCTTTATCCCTGTAACTGGATATTCAAGCCCTACTCTACTTATAGATCAGAAAGTAGATACCAAGTATCATCCTAAAAAGGAATGACCTGATTTAAATAGAAAGGCAAATTCAATGGAAGATAATGTTATAATGGATCAACATATTATAAGCTCCCTGGCAAAGAAATAGGGTCTGCCCATCTGCATTACCCCAAACCCTCAGCCCCCAATATTGCCTCCACAAACTTTGCAGTAAAATGAACAAATGGATGAATGGATGACTACTGCGGGGACAATCAGAAAAGTCTGATTCCATCCAGCAGAGGGCACAGCGGCTTGGGGCCGGAGCAAGGATGTTAAGCCAGGCGGCCCCAAGTCCTGGCAGCTTCTGCTTCCAGGGATCATTTTCAAAAAAGGGCACAGTTCTGGCTATATTTTACCTTTAAATTACTCATCAAATGCTAGTTCTCTTTCTAAATAATGAAAAGAAATCCAGTGTTTCCTAAAGAGTACACCCATATCATCTGTCCAGAAACCCCTAGGCCTCTCTATTCTTCAACTACGGCACTTGAGGAACTCCTCTTGGTTCAGTGAATCCTGGCAACCTTTGATTTCTATAGCTGAATCTGGGCATCTTGTATTCTCCCAACAAGGAGCTTCCTGAGAATTTGTGAGGTACTACAAAATGATCTAAGAATTATAACCTTTAGTATTTAAACCTTTCAAGGTTAAGAAACATAAAGGCAAGAGAATTCCACACAAAGCTTCTGTACTTGGCTTTTGTTTCTGCCTGGCTGTTGTACAGGGTGGTCTATTACAAATGGGCCTGCTAAGGAGATATACCATGGTAAAAACCCCATGCAAACTGGAAAATTAAAATAATCAGTATCTCTAAGAAAACAATGTCCAGTGTAGGTCTGCATTAGCTATATTTTATGTTAGATCAACAGAGTAGCAGGGGCATTCTAATAGTCTCTCAGCTCCCCACAGAGGGGCGGTTTTGTAACTGATAAAACACTGCAGGAAAATATCATGATTGCGCATGTTCTAGTATTTGGCCACCATAAATGAACCAATACCACGAAGTATGTCATTTCATCAAACCAATAAAATATAACCTTACTCCATTAATAACTCAGTTTTCTACAGCCTCTTTGAATAAGCAGCAAAATAAAACAATTGATAACCAAACATAATGGCTTTTTAGAACTAAAAGCCAGTTTACCAAGCGAGGAGAATGGCTATCCCAGCCAAGGGGTGGGGAGGCAGATGGGAGAGTAGGAGGCAACAGTATTAAAATTGTGAGGTAAGTCTATAGATATCTAATTTGAAGAGAAAGAGGAGAAAACACCTAACTTTAGTAAGTGAAGTTAATAATCCCTGTAATAAAAAATCATAGTAAAGATTACGATGAAAATGATAGTGGGTATGATAGTTACCATTTGTTAAGCACCTACCAGTTGCCAAGCACGGTGCTTGGTACTATATTAAATGATCTCATGTTATCTTTCACAGTCCTCTGAAGTCAGGATTACCATTTAACAGATGAAGAGCCTCAGAGAAATAAAGTAACTTACTTAAGAACCAGAGCTAGTAAGTGGCAGAGCCAGAATTCAATCTCAAGGCTGTATTACTCCAAAGTTCAAGCTCTTTCCACTGCATGAGGCTGTCTCTCAAGAATAAAAATATGACATAAGCCTTAAGGATAAAAAAAGATGTTAAAAATTAATGTCACCCACCTGTTTGATCCCTTTGGTATTCACTGGCTCTAGCTGGGGGATGGGGAGACAGGGAGGAGATTAAAACAAAAAACAAAAAACAGTGGACATGTGAGGAAAGAGTTGGTGGGAACAGAGCCAGGACAGGGCTACATTGAGGCCTCCCTTCTACCTTCTGCCAGGGCAGAAATTACCCACATCCACACACCAGGAAAACATCTGTCAATTCATGGCCTTCATCCCAAGGCTGCACACACCCTTGGTTAATTTGAAAATGCAGAACTCTTGAGAAAATTTCCAATGTAGAAACCTGAACAGAAACTAGGTCCAAACCATGAATAACCAACTAACTAATCTTACCTTCGCTGTTCTGTGTCAGATCCATTATTCAATTTTCAACTCCCATTTCTTTTATTCCTAAACTTGCATTTTCCTACCTGACTTCTCACCCATACCCTTTCCTCTCCCAAGCTCCAGAGGATGGTACCATACCCAGCTCTCTACCTTCCTCCAGGAACATACCAATCTCCCCCACATCTTGAGACTTAGTTTCTCTATCTGCTAACTCTAGATCTTCACACACAAAATCCAATCTCCACAGGAAAAATCCTAACCTCTCCTTCCTTCTCCCACTCTTAGCTCCTCTGCCCCCACCTCTCAAACCTTATGCCCTTCTAATCCTTCCATGGCCCTTCTGAAATCCGTCTCCCTGTCTCTGAGACCCAATCCCATCTCCACCAGCCTCTCCCGCCTTCCCCACATCACCCCCCCCCCACCCACTCTCATCCCCAGGCAACATCTATTCTGCCCATCACCATTTATTCACCCTTCCCCCTCTCTGGGATTCCCTCTTGTAGGACCCAAATCTCTCCATCTCTTTCCTCATCTTCTGTTTTCAACCTTCAAAATCCCCTGCCTTCAGGCCTCACTGTGCTCAACTTCACAATCCACAGCCCCAACTTCTTTCTTCCCTACCCACAAGACCCCACCCTTTCTCCTATTTCAATTCTATATCCTTTCCTCTTTGCACTCCTCAAGGCCCCTTCCCAAGCACTGCAAGTTCTCCTTCTCTCTAATTTCCACGCATGTCCCTCTCTGAGCCTACCCCCAAAATCCTGGTCCCTTCTCCCCCACCACCCCGAACCCCAATTCTCAAACGCCCACATACCCAACCCCAGCACCACTACCTCAAGCTTAAATCCATCTTCCACACTCTTTATCCTCTTCTTCACACCTTTCACCCAACCACACCCCAACCGCATCTCTCTGGGTCTTCCCCTCCCCCACTTTGCCCCTCACTAGCACCCCGCCCCCGCCCTCACTTGCGGCCCAGGGATCCGTAGGCGGCCCAGCCCGCGGCCGCCACCTACCTGTGCCCCTGCCTAGGGCAGCAAGCTGCAGCTCCTCTGTGGCGGATCCCTCCTCCAGAGGCGCGGCTGAGAGGGAAAGCGGCTCGGCGCCGCAGGCACAAAGCTAAGGAGGGTGGGACAGAGAAAGGATGGGAGGAGGGAAGGGGCTAGGGGCGACCTAGCGCCTTGGGACCGCTGGGCTGACAGGGGCGGGGGGGAGGGTAGGCTGGGCATGGGAGTCGCGCGTGCGCGGTACCCGGCAAGGGGGGCGGGGTTGGACCTGGAGGCGGGGCCGAGCCCTGGGCAGGCGACCTGAGGGCCAAGGGCTCAGGATCTCGGAGAGGTGGGGACTGCGGCGTGCGTCCTTTGTGTGTGTGGTTGGGGGGGGGTGGGCGGGTCCCTGGGGTCTGAAAGCCTCCAGGGATCCAGTTCTACTCGGGAAGAAAGGCAGCGTGTGCTCAAGGTTCCTGCCTCTGGGTGAAGGCCCTTGGCCTTTGGGCCGGACCTGCGCAGCCTCAGTCACTGGAAGTAAAGAATGAGTTTAGGGGCCCGTGGTCTGGGGGTGGGGCGTGAAGGGCGGGGTGGAAGATGAGCCCAGGGGTAGAGATACAGGAGATCGAGGAGGTCCTGGGGCGGGTAGGAGGGGCGGGGCCTGCCCCCCTAACGCACCGCGGGGGGGGGCGGGGCCTGTGGGCTGGGGTGGAGCGAAGACTCCGGAGTCAAGAGGAGCATGGGGGGGGGGGGCAACTCGGTGGAGGCTGGGAGGAGGGGGCGGGGCGGGGGCGGGGCTGAGGGCGTGGTAGAAGGGAGGTTTCGAGGCCCTACTGTCTGCGTTTTTGGAGCTATCAGAGGTCCCGGCGAGTAGGTCGGTGCGGCTGGGCTAGGTCGGCACCCGGGGAGGTGGGAACCTGGCTGGACAAGGCCGATGGAGAGGGATGCTGGTGAAGAGGGAATTGAGCGAGAGTGGAAAGGGGTCGTGAGGGGGTGCGCAGCGCGGACGCGGGCGGTGGGAAGGCGTTGAGGGGCGGCTGGTGAGGGGATGGGATGGGGAAAGTCTAATTCACGTCTGTTTTCTCTCCATAGCCCTAGAGACGCTAGTGCTAGCCCATAACTTTTTTGAGTTCTGAAATAATGTTTTGACCCCCCAAAGGAGAAGACAATTGCAAATCGAAATTAATAACTCTACCAGAATGTAACCTACCAGCTACAACGTAACCCGTATAGTTATGCGTTACATTTAATGTAGGGTGTGGATTTATTTAATATTTTATATAGTTTGGGGCGGGGCGCCCAAAAAGGAGTGAATGTTTGGGCCCTCGGAGGTGTTGAAATGGCCTGGGACTGAGGAGAAGGGTTTGTTTGGAATGGAGGTGAGAGCTGGTGTGAGGGCTGCTTTGCCTTTCAAGGGATACCACGCATAGATTGTGGCACGGGGGATGGAGGGGGACTGTTTCTAATTTACACAGAAGTTCCCAATGGATGTTATGGGGAAGGGTACCAGAACCAAGGGGCTGTTTAGGGAGAAAGTGAACTGAGGACTAACCTCAAGAGGTTTTTGGAAAGAAGGACCTGAAAGGGCACATGAGCTGGAGGTGAAGGATAGTTAACCTGACTGGATTGACAGGACAGGACAGGACAAGGCATCAGAGAAGTCCATGTCAGGGGTCTCGAAAAATGCAAAGAAGAGCACCGCAGAGTGCACAACCTGTGATTACCTGAGGCCCTGTTGGAATGTGTATTTAGAGTAAGGCACCCCAAGGTGAAATTAGACTACATCCCCAAACCTGCATTTTGGAGTTGCGGAAGCAACATGTCAGATGAGTTGTTCCATGAGTTTCTCTGGGGTTGGTTTGCCTCTTTCTCATTAACTACAACAAAGGAACCTTTAAAGGGAACCCATCTTCTGCCATTTATGACTTGTTATTTAAACAGTTCTACCCAACACAGGAAATAGGAAGGGTATTGATGGATATAGGAGGTATGAAACGAGTTTTTATTAAAGGACATGTTTGCTTCCCTCAGACAACTTAGATGATAAGAGTGTGAGATAAGGAAAAATTGAACATTTGGAGAGTAGTACACTTCCTTATTCATATATTATACAATGCTGGATACTTTCCCCTAAAACAGTGATGCCACAAGAGGCACACTGGTGTGCTGCAAAAATTTTTAAAACATTCATCAGGGGTGCTGACCACTTTTCCCGTAGTGTCAAATAAAAAAATATCAACAGCTATCACAGTAGTGTCTGGTGTAAATGAATCAAAAGTGTACCTATTTTTCGTCAAATCAAGAAAAAAGTGTATATTTTGGTGTGCTGCAAAATATTATTAGTTTAAGTGTGCCATGAGTTGAAAAAGGTGGAAAATCGCTGCTCTAAAATATAACTCTTTGTCCTGGCTGGTGTGGCTCAGTGGATTGAGCACCAGCCTGTGAACCGGAAGGTCACTGGTTTGATTCCCAGGCAGGGCACATGCCTGGGTTGCAGGCCAGGTCCCTGGTTGGGGGAGTAGGAGAGGCAGCGAACTGATGTTTCTCTTTCACATTGATGTTTCTCCCCCTCTCTGTCTCCCTCCCTTCCCCTCTCTCTGAAAATAAATAAATAAAATATTTTTTAAAATTATATAACTTTATACAGCAAGTTCTCCTCCTACACCTCCAACTCCTAAACTTCCACTCCCAGATATATTGCTTCACCATTATTCCACCTCTGCACTATTTACATTTTAGACCAGTTCATTGTTTGTTGTGCGGGATTCCCTGTGCATGTTGGGATGTTGAGCAGCATTGCAAAATTCCCACTATGTGACAATAGCATTGCACCTCCTCTCCAGTTGTGACAGCCCAAAAGTTTCCAGGCATTGTTAAATGTCCCCCGGAGAATAAAATCACCCTTTCTACAGTTGAGAACCACTGCGCTACAGGGTAAAGCCCCTCGTCCTTAACCTGGTTTTAAGATCCTTCATTATCTGTGTGCGATCTACCTTTTCTAGAATTTGATTGATTAAAAGAACCAACAGACGTAGGAATTCTTTCTTTAGTTTCTTTCATAGATTATCATCTAGTCTTCTTGGACACTTTCAGGGATGAAAAAAATTTAAAATCTTTGTCAGAAAGTGTGTATGTGTGTGTATAGTGTTCCTGCTTAAAATTCACATTTGTTGAGTCCTCCTTCTTGGAATTGTAAAAGAAAAATACGAATCCTTTTTCTGTTTATGTACACTTATGATATTGAAAATTGTTGCTGGCCTGCAAACAGAAAGTTTTCTGTTTGATTCCTGGTCGGGTCACATGCCTGGGTTGCAGTCCAGGTCCCCAGTTGAGGACATGGGAGAGACAACTGATTGATGTATCTCTCATGGATCAATGTTTCTCTCCCTCTCTGTCCCTGCCTTCCCCTCTCTCTAAAAATAAATAAATAAAATCTTCAAAAAATATTTTTTAAAAATCGTAGTCACATTTTCTCATCTCTCTCTTGAAATGTTTCAGTCCCTACTCTTTTAGCTTTAACCATGTAACATAGTTTATAGAATATCATGAACTTTTTACTCTCCTCTGAGTAATATCAAGCCTGATAACGTCCTACTTAAAATATACCACCCAGAACTGAACACAGATTCCAAATGTAGATCACACTATTAGCATATAACATTATATTATTAGTTGCATGCTTGCCCATCTTCCTTGACTGAGCTCGAAGGCAAGAATTAAGTCTTAGTTACTATCTTGGTCTTAGATTGTAGTCATCTTTGCATCACTCGTGCAGTGCCTAGTGCTTAGTTTGAGTTCAAAACTTTTCATGGCGGGTAGTTAGTTCCTCTACCTTTGAGGGCAGATTCAGTACACTCTGGCCTTATAGTGACTTTGTAATGAACCAAACCTATATTTTATAAAAAGCATTCTTAGCTCCTGAGACATACAAAAATAGGTGGCAGGTTGAATTTGGCTCAGAAGCAGTAGTTTGCCAAACCCAATTTTGACTAATCCTTGCGTGATTGATTTTTAAAGTCTGAGTATAGGTTTTTACTGTTATCCTTATTAAATAACTTACTTATTGCAGCCCATCTTTCTAGCTTGCTCAGATCTTTTTGTGTGCTGATTCTGTCGTCTGGTGTATTAGCTGACATCCCAGTTTTGTGTCATCTGCAAATTGATAAGCTTACTTTTCCCATCCTAATTCATAAAAATGTTGAATGGGATAAAGATAGAGATCCTCCACAATTTATTTTGTTCCATTAGTCATTCTTTTAGTATAGCCATTCAGAGACTTACAAATATCTACGTAAAGTACTGCCTGTCAGCCAACCCACATTTCTCCATCTGGTCTGCGGGGTATCTTGAGAAGCTTTGAAGTTTTGTTGAAAGTTCAGAACATGTCCCTAATTGGTAGTAACTCTATCGAATAAACAAAAAGAAATATTGGTATGGTATAACTTTTGTGAACTAAAGTTAACTGCTGCTTCCTATTTTACTACTTTCTTATTCACCTTTTCAAAGTCACCATTTTAATAATGAAATTTAATAATTTTGTTCAGAATTAACACCCAAGTTCATCAATCTGTTCTTTCTAGGAATTCACAATCTTCTCTTCAAACTAAGGGTTGATATTCATCTAATACCAGTCCTCTGGTAACAATAGTAAAAAAAAAAAAAAGAAAAAGGCACAAATGAAAAATAGTAAGATATGCCTCTTTCTTGAGCAATCTTACCAAAAGTTCAATACTATCATACTAGATTTTAAAATTACAATGAAAATGAATTTTATGCCCATAAATATAAAAACTAAGAAGAAATGGATAATATTCTATAAAATAGAAATTTCAAAGTGCTATCTGAAGAAGGTGTAGAAAACTTGAAAAAGCTATCGAACTTGAAATCGTGAAAATAAATCCACCTACAAACACTTTATCAGGCTTACAGGCTCTCCCACTTCTTCATGTTGAGAGTCCAATCTTGATTCCAAAACCAGACATGGACTGAGTAACAAAGGAAAATTATAGTTCAATCTCACTTAGAAATATAGTCTGCAAAAATTCTAAGTAAAATATTAGAAAACTGAATGCAACTGTAGGTACATCTTGGCCATGTAGACAGAGTTTATAGTGGGAACTGGGGATACTATACAATTAGAAATTTTTGATTTAATTTATCACATTATCAACCTGTAGAAAAATCTGTATGCTCGCTCATCTTAGTAAATGTTAGAAGAGCACTTGATAAAATTCAATGCTTATTCATGCTTAAAAACTAGAAAGAGAAAATAATTTATATAACCCAATGAACAGTGTCTAACAGAACCTTCAGTAAGCATTACATTTAATGGTGAAATGTTAGAATTTTTAAAATGTTTTTTATTGATTATGCTATCACAGTTGTCCCAATTTCTTCCCCTTTGCCCTCCTCCACTCAGCATTCTCCACTCCTTCTGCCCTCTGGCAACCATCAAAAAGTTCTCTGGATCTATGCTTCTGTTTCTATTCTGCTTGTTTGCTTATTTGTTTTTTAGATTCAGTTATTGATAGATTTGTATTTTTTTGCCATTTTATTGTTCATAGTTTTGATCTTTTTCTTAAGTCCCTTTAACATTTTATATAATAATGATTTGGTGATGATGCTTTTAGCTTTTTCTTGTCTGGGAAGCTCTTTGTCTACCCTTTAATTCTAAATGATAGCTTCACTAGGTAAAGTAATCTTGCCTGTAGGTCCTTGCTTTTCATCACTGTGAATATTTCTTGCCAGTCCCTTCTACTCTGCAAAGTTTCTTTTGAGATATCAGCCGATAGTCTCATGGAAACTTCCCTGAAGGTAACGAAGTGCTTTTCTCTTGCAGCTTTTAAGGTTCTCTCTTTGTCTTTAACCTTTGGCATTTTAATTATGATGTGTCTTGATGTGGGCCTCTTTGCATCTCTCTGTGCTTCCTGGACTTGTATGTCTATTTTCTTCACCAGATTAGGGAAGTCTTCTTTCATTATTTTTTCAGAGAGGTTTCCAATTTCTTGCTTTTCTCTTCTTCCTGCACCCCTATGATGCAAATGTTAGTATGCTTGAAGTTAATCCAGAGGCTCCTTACACTATCCTTGTTTTTTTTGGATTCTTTGTTTCTTCTTGCTGTTCTAATTCGTTGGTTTTTGCTTCCTTATGTTCCAAATCATTGATCTGATTCTCGGCTTCATTCACTCTACTATCGTTTCCCTGTAAATTGTTCTTTATTTCAATTAGTGTATCCTTCATTTCTGACTGGATCTTTTTTTATGTTGTTGAGGTCCTCACTAAGTTCCTTGAGCATCCTTACAACCAGTGTTTTGAACTCTGCATCTGGTAGATTGCTTATCTCCATTTTGTTTAGCTCTTTTTTTTTTTTTAGTTTTCATCTGTTCTTTCATTTGTGCCATGTTTCTTTGTCTCCTCATTTTGGCAGCCCCGCTGTGTTTGTTTTTATGTATAAGGTAGAGCTGCCATGACACCCTGTGTTGGTAGCGTGGCCTAATGTAGTAGGTGTCCTGTAGGGTCCAGTGGCACAACCTCCCTGATCACCCAAGCTTGGTAGTCTAGGTGCGCCCTCTGTGTAGGCTAAGTATACGCTCCTTTTGTAGTTGAGCTTTGATTGCTGTTGGCAGCCAATGGGAAGGATTTATCCAGGCCAGTCCACTGCAAGGACTGGCTGTGACCACTGACCACCAGCCTCTGTCCTCCATTGAGGATCAGCTGTGCCAGAGGCCATTCCACAGAACAGGACTTATTTCAGCAGGGCTCTGGTGCCTGCTGAGTCTGCCTCTTGAGTGTATCACTTGTGGGGATGGTGAGGTGGTGGTGTTCTGACCTGTTCCATAGCTATTACTGGGTCACAGGCTCAGAGGTTTCCCAGGAGGGGCAGGCCAAGGTCAGCCACCACCTATGTTCTATCTGGAGCCACTTGGCATAAGCTATAAGGCAATCTGCAGATAGCTGCTACTTGTGCTGGACTTGAAGATGCCCAAGCATGGCCAGGCTGTGAACCAAGGCCAGCTGCTGTTAGTTCCAGGCCTTGGGCCACTTAGCAAGCAGTATGCGGCCTCACTGAAGCCAGCTGTTGCTTGTTTGAGGAGATTTAGGAAGATCTGAAGCATGAGCCAAGACAGGCCATTCCTATGGAAAAGCCAGTGTTAATAGCTTGGGTGGACCCATGAGTTGGGTGGGGCAGAGCCTCAGGGATTCACCAGGGAAGGGCAAAGAGCCAGTTTTGTGAAGTCTCATATGGTGCCTGCTGCTCTGTGGCTCTTTGGTGAGGGCTCAGAAAGGGAACAATGGCCTCTGCTATTAGCTCTGTCTGGGAGAAAGCTGTCACTCATCTCTCACCCTGATGCCAGGCACTTCAGTTCCTCCCTGTGTGTCACTGGTGCCTTTCAAGCTCCTGCCCCAGTGCTGGAGCTCAGATAGAGTGAAGAACTTGTGCAGGCCCATTAAAAGGAACTGCTTGGGAATTCAGCAGTTTCTTCTGGCGACTCAATCCCTGCTGGTTTTTACAGCCAAAAGTTATGGAGACTATCTTCCTCGCACTGAAACCCTCTGCTGGGGAGGCCTAGTGTGGGGCTGGGATATCCCTAACTATCTCCCTAGATATCTCTCCTGATTTTTTACCACTACACGGTGCGGGACCAGGATGCTCTGCATCTTAGCATTTCCGCCCCTCCTACCAATCTGGATGGATGTTTCTTCTTTAATTCCATAGTTAGAGACTTCCATTCAGCTTGAGTTCTGACAGTTCTGAGTGATGACTGGTCTATAGTTTAGTTGTAATTTTGATGTGGTTGTGCAAGGAGGTGAGGCATGTTTACCTAGACCACCATCTTGGAGAATTCTCAGAATTTCCTCTTTATGGCTGAATAACATACCAGTGTGTGGATGGAACACATTTTGTGATATCAGTGGACATCAAGCAATTTTTAAATCTATCCATATAGCAGTGTAGACATCCAGTTTGTTGTTCCCAGCCTAGCATACGCCTCCCTCTCCCTGCAATGGAATCCCGGGTGCCTGCAATAACCCCCACTATAAATGTCTAGAAATATTTCTGTGTGGTGAAGAATAAGATTTTTTAAAGTAAGGGTTTGTTTTTTGTTTTAATGATTCCATTTAAAATAGCAATAGCAAGCAACCATAGGCATCTTAAGAGTAGCTCAAATAAAAGAGGTGAAGATATATTTGGGGAACATTTTAAAATAACTTAAGAACTTAAAAGAAGTCTTAAAAAAGTGAAGAGATTGTCCAAATCATGTATTTGAAGACTCATTGTCACAGACATGATAGTCTCCCAGAATTAATCTATACATTGAATTGAATTAAAATTAACATTTCAAACTTTTTTTCCCATAACTTAACAAAACTTTCTAATAATCAAGGTACAAGGCATAGAAACAAATCAATTTTAAAAATTAAGTAGAGGAATTTACCTGCCAGATAATTAAGACATATCTTATTCTATTCTTTTACTTTTAGTCTATCCACATACTTAGAGTGTGTTTCTTGAACGAATATCTAGTCGGGTTTGTTTTTAATTCAATCTGATGATGCAGTGTTTAGTTTATCAACATTTAATGGAATAATTGATGTATTTGTGTTTAAGTCTTCTTGCTATTTACTTTCTAATTGTGACTTCTTTTTGGTCTTCTTTCACATTAATCAAGTATTTTTCTGCTCTTCCATTATTTTTTCTCTGTTGGCCTTCTTCCTATAACTGTTTTATGCTTTTTAATGGTTATTTTATTCTAATCCTAGGATTATAACACACATCCTTTACAATCTAGTCTACTTTGAATTAATATTCATGTTCAATGTACAAACTTTATGAAAGTACTTTACAGGAAGTAGTTTCATTTACCCTCCTCTTGTCTTGAATTATTATTGCATTTATTACATATACATTCATTAAACCCCTATCACTCATTGCTGTTTTTTCTTTAAGTAGTTTCTTATAAAGAAATTTTAAAAAATGTTATTTTAGCCCTGGCCAATGTGGCTCAGTTGGTTGGAGCATCCTCCTATAAACGGAAAGGTCACAGATTCAATTCCCAGTCAGGGCACATGCCTAGGTTGTGGGTTTGATCCTCAGTCGGGGTATGTAGGAAGGGCAACCAATTGATGTTTCTCTCTCACATCGATGTTTCTCTCCCTCATTCTCTCCCTCTATTACCCCCTCTCTAAAATCAATAAACAGGTCCTTGGGTGAGGATTAAAAATATTATTTTATATTAGCAATATATATACTATTTCCAGTGCTCTTTATCCCTTGCCACAGATCCAGGGTTCTGCCTAGAATTATTTCCCTTCACCCTGCAGAACTTCCTTTGATAGATTTCATAGTGTGGATCTACTGGTAATAAATACTTTCAGCTTTTGTTTGCCTGAAATTGTCTTTATTTTGTCTTCACTTTTGAAGAATATTTTTGTGGATATAGAATTCTATATATTTTTTTATCTTTTAGCACTTTAAAGATGTCATTCCATTGTCTTTGGCTTCCATTGTTTCTGATGAGAAGTCAATTTTGATTCATGGTGTTCACTTATATGCAATGTGCATTTTGCTTTGACTACTTTTTTCTCCTCTTTTCTTTAATTTTTAGCAATTGACCATGACATGCCTAGGTGGAATATTCTTTGTATTTACCCAATTTAGGGTTTATGAACTTCTTAATTTGTGGGCTTATGTCCTTCACAGGTTTTGGAAAAAATTCTGCCGTAGCTCTTCAGATTTTCTTCTACAATATTCTCTATCTCTTTTCCTTCTGGGACTCCTATTACATGTGTTTCAGAATAGTTTCTCTGATAGTGTGTCTCTGGTTTCTGGTACTCTGTTCTGTTCTTTTCATTTATACTGCTTTCATGTTAGATCATTTCAATTGGCCATCTTTAAATTCACTAACCCTTTCATATGCTGGGTCCAGTTTGATATTAAACCCAACTAATAAAATTTTTATTTCAGGTATTGTATCTTTCAGTTCTAGAATTCCTATTTTGTTCCTTTTTTAGTGTTTCTATTTCTCTGTTAAAATCCCCTTTCTGTTCACCCATTTGTCCATATTTTCACTAAATTCTCTAATAGATTTATTAGTTATCTTTATCTGTGTGCTAACTCCAGCACTCCAGGTGAATGTTTCTTCTTTAACTCCTTAGTTTTCAGACTTTCATACAGTTTGATTTTCTGGCAGTTTTTTGTTTTTAAATTTGTTGTTGTCCTTTTGGTTGTGCAAGGAAGCAAAGTGTATGTACCTATGCCTCCATCTTGGCCGGAAGTCTGTGTGCTTTTCTATATGTTTGTTATTGTTCAGTAACAAAAAAGAAAGTATGTATGGGGGAACTCAACACAAAACACAAAGTTACAAAGAAAAATCATACCACAGAGTAGAAAATATTTACAACACATAAGAAAGGATTTCTATCCAGAATATTTCATTTCTGAAATATCTACAGATCAAAAAGAAATGGGCAGAAAAAAAATTTTAAAGCAACCCAGTATAAAAATGAGTCAAAGATAAGAAAAAACAAAACATAGGAAGAGGCCTGAATAGCCCATAAACATACGATATGCTATTTAACCTCAATACGTGTATTGCTGCAATACACTATCGGGGATTTTTTTTTTCCATTGCTCAAAACAGTTTTTGAACTTGTCAATTTTGATACCTTTTAGTTCTTCTATTGTTTGTTTCTTCTTTTCCACATGGCAAAATATTCCCTTTAAGGAGTCTTTTCCTCCAGGGAAACAAAAAAAAGCCACTCAGGGCGGGGCAAGATTGGATGAGTAGGGAGGGTGGGACCCAGGGGTCATGCCATTTTTGGTCAAAAACTGCTGAACACTCAGTGCAGTTTGGGCAGGTGCACTTGTAAATCACCCATCATGAAATTTGCAAATGCGTTAAGTCTTTTAAAAAAATTCCCTGAAGCCCAACACAGCTTCCCACAATGCCAGCTGGTGCACTGACACAGACGGGCTCCTAGAGCACCCACCTAGTGGGGGGGGCCTGTGCTACCAGGGGCCGCCCTCCAGAAGATAATTTTAGATTTTTTGAGACCTCATATGTCTCAAAATGTTAATGTAAAAAATACCCAAATATATGATGTTATATATTTTAAAAAATAAAAAACAATAATAAATTTTTAAGTAAATGTGGCAAAAATAACATTTATTAAATCAAGGCTGTGGTACATAGTTGTTTAATATATTGATATATAATGTTCTCTGTGCTTTGTTGTTTGTTTATTTGAAATAGTTTCATTTTTTTAAATGTTAGATTGAAGTCAGGGTGTGAAGGGTATTGGAAACCTTCCTCACTTTTCCAAACACTCTTTTAATTCATTGTAGGTACGGCTTTTCCAGTCACCGCATCTATATATTCGTTTTTGCCCTATAATCAGAGCAAGGAGGAGGGTGAGTGACATCTGACAGAATCTTCTCTGTCTTCTTTGTATCTTACCCACCAGGGTTCGTAGTAGAGCTCAATAATATTCTTTCAGATGCTTCTATTAAACTTAAAATATTACCATACAACATAAATGTCTTTAAGCCCATGACCCAAGTGAGTGATGTAGAATTTGAAAATAAGTAAAAGTATATCTTCTCTCTTACATTTCTGCTCCAAAGAAAGAATAATGATTATATCTTTTAAGATATAAATAATATTTTTTGCTACTTCAATTGATAAATGTGTAGATGAACAACCACAAAGAATCTGTTTTTATGTTCCAGCTATTTTTTAATAATTTCAGAAATATAACAATTTAAGTAATTTCAAAAATTAGCCCTCTAATGTTGTCTTAGCTTATTAACTCTTTCTAAATAATTATTGAGGACTTTTAATTTATAAGCAGAAAAATTGTGTCAGAGTAGTCAGGGTCTTGTTTTGCAGAATAATGTAGTGGAAATACTCATATCTTACAGATTATTCGTGGGAGAAGTCTGAAGTTTACTTAGGTAAATAAACATGTCACAGAGTCCCTCCCACTTGTTGAAGAGCTTGGTTGTTAAGCTGTGTGCTAGGCAACAGGCTCTCTCTTCCTTTTCTCCCATAAAGTGCAGAGAATCAAGAAGTGGCTTTTGTTGTTACTGTTTTATTTGCAGGTTAAACAGTTTAAGATGAGAAAAGTTGATCTCTGTTTGAGCTCTGAAGGGGCTGAAGTAATTTTAGCTACATCAAGTGATGAAAAACACCCTCCTGAAAATATGATTGATGGGTAAGGGTTTTATTCTTTCTTCCTTAAAGTCTTGACATTGGGTCAGTGAACCCCTTGAGTACTGGGACTGTGTGTTTTTATAACTAACCCTGTTAAATATAGTTTAATAACCGTTTGGTTAAAAATAAAGGTAAGTAAATAAATAAACGTTTGGTGAAGTAGATTACCTGACAATATCCACTTTTGGTCCCATTTCTGAAACAAGTTCAGGTGTATATATTTCAGTTATGATCCTTTTCTTGATAATTCCTAAACTGACCTTAACAAATAGTTTTTTAAGGAGTAGTTTAACAAGACAAAACTTCAAACAGCAACAACCTCATTTTATGGAAGTATAGATTTTAATGTCTAGTTACGGTTTTATTTCAAGTTTTTCTTAGTAAATAGGTGTATAAACATTGTAATTTCCTGTCCACTGCCTATTTCCTTATTAGCCTAAGCAACGTCTTTGCTAAGCTGGATGCTTCACTATCGGGCTATCCACCAGCATTCTTTGGTTCTTGACCTCTTGATATTTTAATTTCCACTCTTCACCATGCTAGAGCTTATTCTAGGTACATGAGTACTGTTCTGAAACTTTAAAATTCCAAGAAAAAAATAGTTAATGGGATAACTCTGGCTATTTTATCACTCTCTTGAGTTCTCTTCCTTGGTATTTGTACAGTGACCAGAGTTTGACTGATAGAATCATATGATTTTACAGCTGGGAAGACTTATGAGTTCATCTATCTAAACCTTTCATTTTAGACTGGTGGTAAGAAAGGCCTAAAGAGGTCAAGTACTAGTTTAACTATTGAAGGCAGAGCCGATCATGATACAGATCTTGTTGTTCTTCGGGTTTTATTGTGAAGCCCATGTGTGTAGATAAATACGAGCAGTTCACCTCTTCCTTTCAGCCCAGTAGTTATATTCGCTCTGGTACCTCTCCCTCTCCCTCGGGTGGGATGCATTTATCTTTTTTGTTGGAATCCAGTAGAATTTGGTAGATACCTCTATCACTTTATTTATTCCTTTATTGTATAATTATTTATCTTTAATGTTTGTTTCTTAACAGTGACTTCTTATACGTCAGAGACTGTGACTTGTTCATTTTTAACTCCACAATGTCTTAAAATACATATTGAGTAGCTTATTGAATTAGGCCATCAAATATTAGTCAAATTTAACAATATTGGAAAGTAGCTAAGTATTTATATACACACATACATATACACACATACAAACATATGTGCATATGTTACTTTACATTTGCATAAGCCTTTATAATTTCATAGATGATATGTTATTGATAGACACTATAAGCTTGGGGAATAAGGCAACAAAAAAAAGTATTTTCAACCTCATTGCAAAGATGAGGAAAAAGATGGTCAGAGGTAACATGACTTGCACAAAACCACACAGATAACCAAGTGGCAGAATCCAGATTAACATTCATGTCTTCTAACTCCTCGTTTGGGGTTCTCTGTACTGCACTATAACTCAGACTTCAGGTTTGCATCAAAAACTTGATTCCTGCTTTTTGCCTGTACCTCTTAATCCTTCTTACTTTTTTACTTTCTGAAATTCGGATAATAGTTACTTATCCCACTCCGCCTTGGAGTAGGAAAATTAATGTGGGAACTGCTATAAGAATACATAGACCTATAAAGATTTGCATTAAGTTGTTTGCCAGAAATAGAGATCTTTCCATATCAGTCCATATCAATGAATAGTGACTAAGGACATAATATGTTTTAGATTAGACAAAACCCTTGGTAACGAAAACCACACGGAATAAAAGAAGTTACTGACCTGGTAAGTGAAGAGAGCACATCAGAGACTTTTAACCTATATGCATGTCCAACAAATAAAATTAGACTTTATATAGCAGATATGAAAAGTTCTTCTCTCCTCATAAATTGGTTTATTGAAATGGAAGTAACCATAGAATTATTTGGAGAAAACAGTGCTATAAATTTGCCCCAACTGGACAATGTCCCCAACTCTCCCTTTCCCAGAAATAGGAGTTAAAGAAGGTGATTATATTTTTACTTGCCCTTAAAGTTACTTTTTCCTCTGGCATTTAATGTATCAATGAAAGGGAGAAAAAAGTTCTGCACTAGAACATACAATAAGTTAAGAGAAAAAGTAGAGGAATAGAATGCGTTCTTTTTGGATGATGTAGAAGAATACAAGATTTACAGTTACAACTCCTGGGTAAGTGAACTGTACGTATTATCTTGGGCTTAAGAGTAAATGTGTTACTCTTTGAGTCTCAGTTTTCTGGTCTGCAAAATGGGGATACTACCACCTTCTCTGAATACCTTACTTCTCTGACTAGCTCAGAGTTGTGAAAAAAGTCATGTGAGATAATAGGTACTAAACAGTCATTAGCTATAAACCTTATTTCAAAGAAAACTATTTTCCCCTTGGTCAGATGGCGTGGTTGGTTGGAATGTCGCCCGTATATCAAAAAAAGGTTGCAGGTTTGATCCCCAGTCAGGGCGCATACCTAGGTTATGGGTTAAATCCCCAATGGGGGCATGTACGGGAGGCAACCAGTCAATGTTTCTCTCTCTCTCTCTTTCTGTCTGTCTGTCTCTCCCCTTTCCTCTCTCTCTAAAAGCAATAAGCATATATACTCAGGTGAGCATTAAGATAAATAAATAAAAAAGAAAATTATTTTGACTACTTCATTAAGTATGAGGATTCAGCCCTGGCCAATGTGGCTCAATTGGTTGGAGAGCTGTACTGTAAACTGAAAGGTCACTGGTTTGATTCCCAGTCAAGGCGCATGCCTGGGTCGCAGGATGGGTCCCCATTCTGGGTACGTGCAAGAGACAACCAATCGATGTTTTTCTACCCCTTCTCCTCTCTCTAAAGATCAATGAGCATGTCCTTGAGTGAGGATAAAAACAATAATAATAAATACATAAATAAATATAATTTATTTAAAAAAGAGGATTCAGTAATATGTCATTTTAAAATCCATACCTATAGATACTATTTGATTTTATTGGTTTTGTTCATTAAAAGGAAAAAACATAGGGCAATTAAACATCATTTAACTTACTTAAATAAGTATTTAAAGCCGTATAAATGTAAATTTGAAAAATTGGAAAATATTAAGCATAGTATTAAAAACTCAGAATTACGAGTTAGGAAACCTGGCTTTTTTCTTCTTCTCCTTCTTTTTTTTTTAAATAACATATTTATTGACATATTATTCACATACCATGCAATTCACTCATTTAAAGTGTACAGTTTACTGGCTTCCGGTATATGCACTGAGCTATGCAACCATCTGCGCAATCAGACTTAGACCGTTTTATCACCCCACAAAGACACCTTGCAACCCATCGTAGTCACCCTGTATTTCCCCTACCCTCGCCAGCCCTAGGCACCCACTAATCTACTTTCTGTCTCTTTAGATTTGCCTATTCAGACATCTCATGTAAACGGAAGTAGACATATGTGGTCTTTTGTGACTGGCTTCTTTCAGTTACATGTTTTCAAGCTTTACCCATGTTACAGTGCATCTAAGTGCTTCATTCCTCTGTATTGCCAAATGAGACTTGATTGTATGTATATAACACATTTTATTACTCATTTATGAGCTCATAGATATCTGGGTTGTTTCTACTTTTTGGGTAGATTTCCCCAATCTTATTTTAAAATGCTAACTTACAGATCCAGGAAATTCAGCAAATCCTAAGCAGGATAAATACAAAGAGACCATATCATTATCTGCTAAAAATATACAGAAAAAATTTTAATAGCTAGAAGAAAAAAATACATTAAATACAGAGGAACAATAGTACCAGTGATAGCTAACTTTGCATTATAAACAATGAGATCCAGGTAACAATGGAACAATATTATTTAATGCTGAAAAAGAGAGACTCCCCTACCCCCAAAAAGCTTGTCAATGCAGAATTTTGTATCCAGCTAAAATATCCTTCAAAAATAAGGATACAATAAAGACATATTCATCACAAGTAGACCTGCATCACAAGAACTGTCAAAGGAAGTTCTGTAGGTTGAAACGTAAAATACTAGATGGAAATTCAAACCTACAGGAAGAAATTAAGTTCATTGGAAATGGTAACTATTTAGATAATATAAAAAACAACCTTTTTTATTTTAAGTTTTTTGAAAGACAATTGACCACTTAATAGGAAAAAAAAATTGTACTTTGGGATTTATTACATAAGTATTAAAACCCGGGAGCATGAGTCTGCATGATGTGTTTGCAGCATTTTAACTGGCCCCGTGTGAGTACAGTAATGGGAGCTGATAGTGTGATGGGCCACGATATAGTATTTTAATGATGGGACCAGATAATTATTTACAGAGTCATAAAATGCCATACTAAGGCATTTAGATTTATAGACAATAAGGGGCCACTGAAGGTTTTAGACAGGAGTGACATAATTTCTGTTTTTAAAGAATATATATGGTAGTAGAAAAAGAAGAATTATGAAAGTTGGGGAAAGATTAGAGGCAGAATGAATGGTTAGAAAAGGACTGTAAAAATCCAGGGCTTGTTTATTTTTTTAAAGTACTTATTCACTAGAATGTTGTGAATGTTTAATTTTTATTTGACTATTTTTCTCTCTCTTTTTTACAAATTAACGATAGGAATCCAGAAACATTTTGGACTACCACAGGAATGTTTCCCCAGGAGTTCATTATTTGTTTTCACAAACACATAAAAATTGAAAAGCTTATAATCCGAAGTTACTTTGGTAAGCAAATCATACATTAATTTTCATAATTTTAAAATTTTTCCATGGGCAGAGGGCACATATGTAAACTCTGGCAAGCATTAATGTTTCTTTGCAGCATGGAATCCAGCTTTATTATTGAGGTGGGAGAGTGAGGAGCGTGGCTTAACTGCCTTGAGCACAGTTAGACTCCATGAAACTGCAGATTTGAAACCCTTCCAAAGCACATAATAATTTCCATGCAATTTGCTATGTGAAAGTCTTTGGCAAAAGACCCTATTTGAACATAAGAAGCCAGCTTGCCAGAACGCTAGGTTCCTTGATATATTTATTAAAGATTCATTTGGCTTGGGGTTCTCTGTCAAATTCTTTCTGAATATCTGATAACCCTGATTATTTGCATTGGATAATTTTGACTCTTCTGTTAATAATGACATTTTCTGAGGGATTTAGGGGGGAAATCTCCCATTGGAATATCATTCTAATCCTGTCTTATGTTTATGTAAGGATAAAGTATATCAGACAGAATTGTGGCAGGAAACAGAATACATTCCAGATGGTTCAAATGAAGAGATTTTATTGATGGGACTACTTACAAAATTATGTTCTGACTTAAGAGAATAAATCAGGGATGGTGAGACGCCCAGAAACTGGCTACAGCGGGAAGTCATTACCACCCCTGGGCCCGGTGGGGGAAATAGTGTTATGGGAGCCCCGTGAAAGCTGGAGCCTGTAAATGAGGGCCTGCCTGGCAGGAGCGGTAATCCTGAAGGGACACAACCACTGTCAAAGACGTGGCCCTGAAGCAGGAAGGGAGTGGAGAAAAAACAACCTGACCTCACTTCCCCACTGCTCTCCGGTGTCCTCCCAGCCCCTCCCCTTGGCCAGATCTGACCAGTAGCCAGAGGGCAAGTGAGGGAACAACGCTCATCTCCCCAGGGAACAGAGGAGGGAAAGAATGGATCTGGGGGAGCTGAAGCTGGGTCAAGGGTATGGAGAAAAAACAGTGCAGAAGGAAGGTGACTGCGTTCCTATTGTCTCTCTTCAGTCATTCCTTATAGAGGCTCTGGGGTCAGACAGACCTCAGGTTTGAATTTCAGCTCTGGCACTTGCTAACTCTTTATCATTGAACACTTTGCCTAACATCTCTGAGTTGCCCGATTTCTCTAAGCCTGCTTTCTCATCAGTAAAGTAGGTGAACGATACTTTTCTCATAAGGCTGTAGTCAAGAGTGAATGAGTAAGTGTGCCTGACACATAGTAAGTTCTCCCTAAAGATAAAAATGTATGCCCAAGACTACAAATATTCATATACAAAAATATCTGTATGATACCAAATTCAAAAAGGCTCCCCTAGCACTGTGTTGTGTGTTTGCACACACTTGCAAGATTACAGTGACGTGAGACTGCATTTCCCCATAGGGACTTACGGAGACAGGGTGAGTGAGTGATTTTTGAACGTGGTGTTCCTGACCCCAGTTCTTTGTGCAGTCTCACCAATCCTGACAGTCTTAAAGGAAAAACAGGAATATAGGGATAATGACATGGGATCCGTTCGATAATTAATACATCATTTACTTTGTTTATTTACAATGCCAGTGCGCACTTTGAGGATTGAGAAGAGCACGTCTAATGAGCCGGTCGATTTTGAGCAGTGGATCGACAGAGGTATGTGCTTGTTTCACCAGCGTTGTTCTGAGTGCGAGGGAGACGACGGTTGCCTTTGACTCTGTGTTTCCAGTCAGTCTGCATTTAGGTGAAAAATGATGACCTGCATGACTCCTGTGACATATTTACAGCCTAGAAAAACCCAGGTTTGAATATAAGACTGCTTCTTTACTTACTGGTTGTGTAATTGGTAACGTTACTTAATTTTTCTGAGTTTCTGAATCCTTATCTGAAAAATGGAGATGATACCTACCATTTATGGTTTTTGTGAACAAAACGTCTGCCATGTGGCAGACAAACAATAAATACTAGTTTTTGGATTTCTTTGCAGCAGAATTTGTAGCCTCCAATTAAACTCATATTGCCTTCCTGTGTCTATCTCATTTCCTTTCCAAAATACTGTGAAAATAATAGTAAAGGAATGAAAAGAGGCATAAACCTTAAAAGGACAAAAAAATAAACAAACCAAAAAGCAGGAGACCAAAGCAGATGTGAGAGATCAATATATATTATGGAAGGGAAGATACAAATGGAGAAGTAACTTCTGTAGCTGAAGGGTATAGGTTATAGCCTAAGTGCCTGCCAAGGAGAAAATTTAGGAGAAGCAAGCCAATTTGCCCAACAGACCCCCAGATACATGTAGAACTTGAAGGCAAATGGTAACAAAGTGTGAGTGAGACATAAACCAGAAAAAAAGGGTCATTAGTTGAATATCAATATACAGAGTTGTTGGACCCTAGATAGTTTCTCTCACTGCCAAAAGCTAGGTGACCACTCCTTCCTCGCATAAACCACCCCAAGAGATGACTTTGTTCTCCCCAAGGCACATTGAATGTTTAGGCTCAGAACTCAGGGAGACCAGGCATAGTTGGGAGAGTGAATGAGACATGGAGGTGAAAACAGGGATTTAGGTAGAAGCCTAAATACTGAATAGTAGGAACTCCTTCTGTGCTTTGTGGTTTATGACAGCAACCAAGAATACAGCCCGAGCCAGGAGATGAGAGGATTTATTTTTGGAGAAAGTGAATGGCCCCAGAAAAAAGGTCTGTGGATGTGGACAAAGACTAGCTCATTTCCCAGTCCCCCCATTGAAGTCCACTATTCACCGAGCCTGGCTCATGCACGTAGTTTTCAAATGATGTATTCATAAGTAACAAAAGACAGCCAAAGATCACCAGACATTTGATGAAGGCCTCAAACCCTGAATATAATTAAGCCTTTAGCTTTAATTTCCAAGCTATAGGAAATAGGCAGATTAGAGGAACAAATTAGGTGAAACCATGAGAAGCGAGATGACAAAATGTGGGACATTGCACAGGACAACTGACCTGGTCTCTTCTATAAGCCAATGGCATGGGAAAAACATGTGCACAAGGGAGAGAAAGCAGCTCAAATTTAACAGAGACAGTGCTGATTTGAATAAATCAACTACAAATAGACATTTTGGGGGCAATGGGAAAATTTGAATATAGACTGGGTACTGTGTGATAATAAAGCATTTTTGTAATCCTCACCCGAGGACATTTTTTCATTGTTTTTAGAGAGAGAGGAAGGGAGAGGGCAAGGGAGGAAGAGAAACATTGATGCAAGAGAGAAGCATCAGTTGGTTGCCTCCCATACGTGCCCAGACCAGGGATATGCGCCCAGACCAGGATGAACCTACAACCTAGGCATGCGTCCTGACTGGGAATCGAACCTGCAATCCGTTGATTACAGGCCAATGCTCCAACCAACTGAGCCACATGAGCCAGGGCTTAATGCATTATTTTTAATGTTAGCGTGATAAGGTATTGCGGTTATGTAAGAACATATCCTTATTATTTAGAGATGGATAATCAAATACTTGGAAGTGAAATATGTTGTCTTAGACTCATTTTAAAGCACTTTAGTAAAAAAAAGATATGAGACAAGTCAAGTATGGTGAAATATTAGTAACTGCAAAATCTAGATGACGAGTTATATATAGGAGTTGTGTTCTGTCTGCTTTTATGTTTGTTTGAAATTTTCTAATATTTCATAATTAAAAAACTAAACAAATGGAAAAAGACGTTATCATTGACTTGTGGTTAAGGAGGAGTCGAATAAGAAAATGTGATCATAATTTGTTACTTATTTCAGCAGCAAATAACATGCATATAAACAATAATGTAGACATCTAGTGTTGATTTCAAAATTGAGAGGATGGCAGGAGGGACAAGTTACTGGAGGAGGAGGAAGAGGATATTAGTTTAAGAGACCTAAATTTTCACCAACCGTAATATAAAGTCAGTAAAAAATTATTAAAACAAGAAAAGGAGTATAAACGTAGTATAATTCCAAGGGGAAAAGTTTAAAGGATTGAAAATGTTTATGTACCTGTAGGGAGCAGGACTGGAGGACAGGAGAGGTCAAGCAGAGGATTCCTGGTTTTCATGACCTCAGAGAGAGGTTAGGAAACAGAAGGAAAGTCATACATAATCTTACTCCCCAGAGACTTCCCTTTGTATAGTATGTGCCTTTTAAAATTATGTACACTATTTTCATACAAGTGAAATTAATTTCTAAATAATGTCAGTATTTCTTATTATACCAATATTTCATGTTTCCAAAAGAATGTTTGATATTATTAACTCATGACCAAATAAGCTAACCTGTCCTAAAATCATATGAGTAAAGGTTTTCTAAAGTTGGATACCAGAGAAGATCGACTCATGGGTAGCATCATTCTGCATCAGAGTAAAAATGTATTGGGACAAACTGAGCTCTAGCCATTGCCTGTGGGAACAATAAAACGGCTCCTCTCAGGCTTGCAATTGCAGTTAGTAGCTCGACCCTTGAAAGGGATTTTCACATTTTATTAATCCCTCACTTTATATTCCTTTACCGTAATTTCCATTTGGTTTTCCATATGTTTATAGTCACTAGAGATATTTTATGGCTCATAAATAGTTTATCTTTCATACTTTCTTATATCAGATATCTCTATTTGTATGTTAAATTTCAACCCCAGGACACTGGTGAATCTGAGTTAACTGTAGTTTAGCAGACATCATGTTGTGCTGAACATAAATTTCAGTAGCAGATCCTCATGTACTTGAGCCCTAACTCATTTCTGTTAAACTTATGTTTTAGATCTAGTACACACAGAGGGGCAGCTTCAAAATGAAGAAATTATGGTAAGTAAATAAACTTTGTAGAGATAAACATTATCTTTAGCCAGTGTAATATATTTAAATTTTAAACTGATCTCTAGAGTCATAAAGGTAATAAATACTCTCATGATATTATGGTTTCTGTACTTAATCAATAGAGGTTATTCTCAATAATATTATAGTCTAAATGTAGCATTCATGAATTAGGCTTTTATCTATTCACAGACAGAATGACAGCAAGGATAAAACAAAATTCACTTACTTGTTTTTGTTATAATTTTATTGGAGTTATTTACTTGCTTTGCTTTCTTTCATTTGATTGTGTAGGCCTTTTAGAATAGGAAACAGAAAAAGGTTGAGATGCCAAAATTGGATGTTAATTTAATTACGAAAGGACAAAGGAGTTTCAGATGAGGGGAACTGGAGCACAGGATCAGCAACAATTAAGCCAAAGAGAGATGAGGTGGAAAGAGAATAAGCATTTTTTGGACAACATTCCATTGGGCTTTGCTTGTCAAGTGGGATGAATGCCCGTTGATGAGGAAGCTGCTGCCTCATCAGGAGTTTCTCTGTTCCTGCTAGTTTGTCAGACTCCGGTTTTAGACAAACACAAAAATGGGGAAAAAATGAATGTGTGGTGGGGGTTTTTGGTGGCATTGTTTGTTTAATAAAGGTTTCTTGAAATGAGGGTTAAAGTGGTATCTTGTCCATTAAATTTCCTTTATCACAGCTTGTTGGGAGCTGCTATGAAATCAGTATTTTAAAAGAGTCTGTTTGGAAGTTTTTGAACCGTGTTACTTTTCTCTACCCCCCAAATGTGCCCAATGATGAGGAAGGGGAGTTGGAGGTGTTGAAAAATGATTAGACTGAATTTATCTTACTATTTTTATCCAACTTTACCAATGGGTTATGATTAGGAAGTCTTTGCTGAATACTTTGCTTCCGGACTCACTATGGATCAGGGAGACTCACATCATTATAGAGCATTGGGAAATAGTATCGGGGGATGGGGAGGCTGAAAATCACTCATCATTTTATCACTCTGTCACAACATCTTTTACTACACCTACTTTCTTCCAGTTGTCAACCATATGCATCACAGATAGCATATTTTGCCGTGTATAGCATGTTCCCATGTATAACATGCACCCACGTTTTTGGCCCAAACTTTCAGGAAAAATATCTTTCATTTTAATTTTTTAAATCAATTGTTTATTTATTTATATTTTTTATTATTTTATATATTTTTTCTTGTTCTATTTATATTTAGATACTTGCTTTTTGCTGTATAAAGGAATTTAGCATTTATTTTTGAACATATTATGATATAAGAAATTTTATGTAATAAACAATTACAAAACACAAGAACAGATACAAGGTATTTCAGGTACTACCCATGTACAATGTGCATCCTTATTTTTCCCTCAAAAATCTGGGCAAAGAAGTGCGCATTATACATGGCAAAATACGGTAGTTAAAATAGTAATGAATGAATAATTTTGTATCATTTTTAAACTTAATATTATGGCCATTTCTGGTCTGTTTTCTAAGAAACTTCTGAATTCTATTATCTTTACAAATATATAAGATAAGAAAATAACTTTCAATATATTTTATTTTTAAAGTATATGTTATTGATTATGCTATTACAGTTGTCCCATTTTTCTTTCCCCTTTATTCCCTTCCGCCCTGTACACCCCCTCCACCAGCATTTCCCCCCCTTTAGTTCATGTCTATGGGTCATACATATAAGTTCTTTGGCTTCTCCATTTCCTATACTATTCTTGACTTTCCCCTGTCTGTTTTGTACCTACCATTTATGCTTCTTATTCCCTGTACCTTTTCCCCATTATCCCCCTTCCCCCTCCCTTTCCCCCTCCTTGCTGATAACCCTCCATGTGATATTCATTTCTCTGATTCTGTTCCTGTTCTAGTTGCTTGCTTAGTTTGTTTCTGGTTTTGGTTTTTTTAGGTTCAGTTGTTGATAGTTGTCAGTTTACTGTCATTTTAACATTCATAGTTTTGATCTTCTTCTATTTCTTAGGTAAGTCCTTTAACATTTCATATAATAAGGGCTTGGTGATGATGAACTCCTTTAACTTGACCTTATCTGGGAAGCACTTTATCTGCCCTTCCATTCTAAATGATAGCTTTGCTGGATAGAGTAATCTTGGATGTAGGTCCTTGCCTTTCATGACTTAGAATACTTCTTTCCAGCCCCTTCTTGCCTGCAAGGTCTCTTTTGAGAAATCAGCTGACAGTCTTATGGGAACTCCTTTGCAGGTAACTGTCTCCTTTTCTCTTGCTGCTTGTAAGATTCCCTCCTTATCTTTAATCTTTGCTAATGTAATCATGATGGGCCTTGGTGTGTGCTTCCTTGGATCCAACTTCTTTGGGACTCTCTGAGCTTCCTGGACTTCCTGGAAGTCTATTTCCTTTGCCAGATTGGGGAAGTTTTCCTTCATTATTTTTTCAAATAAGTTTTCAGTTTCTTCCTCTTCCTCTTCTTTGTCTGGCACCGCTATGATTCAGATGTTGTAATGTTTAAAGTTGTCCCAGAGGTTCCTAAGCCTCCTCATTGTTTTGAATTCTTGTTTCTTCTTTCTGTTCTGGTTGGATGTTTCTTTCTTCCTTCTGCTCCACATCGTTGATTTAAGTCCCAGTTTCCTGCCCTTCACTATTGGTTCCCTGTATATTTTTCTTTATTTCATTTTGCATAGCCTTCACTTTTTCCTCTGTTTTGCGACCACACTCAACCATTTCTGTGAGCATCCTATCAGTGTTTTGAACTCAGCATCTGATAAGTTGGCTATCTCTTCCTCACTTAGTTCTATTTTTGGAGCTTTGATCTGTTCTGTCATTTGGGCCATATTTCTTTGTCTCGGTGTGCCTGTTATGTTGTAAGGTGGGGAGCCTTAGGTATTCTCCAGGATGGGGCAACCCACGTTGTGGTGCTGTATGTTGGGGAGGGGTCAGAGAGGGAACAGTGCTGTTTGCTTAACTCTCAGAGGCTTTCAGTCACTTCCCCTGCTACCCTAAAGCAAATTGAGCCCTTCTGGTGCTGATTCCCCGGGTGGGTGGGTTTGTGTACATTCTACGATCCTGTGGGTCTCTCCAGTGAACTCTCCTGAGAGGCTGGGAGTTTCTCCTGCTGCTGTAACCCCCACAGAATTTTATAGCCAGAGGTTGTAAGGCTTTCTTTCCCTGTGCTGGAAACTTTCCCGGTTGCTCAGTCTGTCTGGCTCCCCAGTTGTTCCTCCTGGTTTATCTGCATGCAAATGTGGGGCTGCCGGGTCCACGAGCTGCCAGCTCCCCAGCCCAGTCCTCCAACTGCTGTCTTGCCTCATGTTCTCCGCCTTGGCTGCCCATCTCTGCCTCTCCTACCAGTCTGGATGAATGTTTCTTCTTTAGCTCCTTGGTTGTCAGACTTCTACATAGTGATTTTCTGGCAGTTCTGGTTATTTTTTTGTTTTTAAATTTGTTGTTGTCCTTCTTTTGGTTGTGCCTCAGTATTTTTTATCATGGTAATCTTTTTATAAAATGAAAATAAACTCCTATAATTGATTAAGGAAGGTGGTTATGGCTGGGTGGTTTATGGGGTTTTCTTTGTTTATGTTTTTTTTCTTTTTCTTCTTTTTAACCTTAAGCTTTAAGTTGAAACACCATCTTAAAATGGGGTCCTTGTGCTTGCCCTCTGGGGAGGCAGTCCTGAACGGGCGAATATGCACATGGTATGCATATGCCTGTGGCACATATGTAATGGTATATGCAGACTGCACCTATCATCTTCCCCTGAACCTTTGCCTCTTGGGTTGTTGTGCCACTTTCCCTTTACTTGGCTGTATTTTTATAGTTAAGTTGGTTTTACTTGAATGATTCATGTTAGGGGTGGGGGGAAGTGAAAATACCCTTAAAGATGTGTTTCAACTCATCATGCAAATAAAAATAAATAAATGAAGTGGCAGATGTAAAAAAAAGAAAAAAGGTCAAATGTATGCAAATAGGCAAATGCTAACTAATTTCCTTTCCATCCCTCTGTCATTGTAAGTCATACTACAAGCGACCTCTTATGCATGTTCCCACTACCAGGACCTTCACCTTCTCAATTATTTTCTAAGTTTAAACTTCAAGGAATGGAAATCCTGGGTTGAAGGATATAGATGCATTTATAGCTTTTTAAAAATATATTGCCAAATTGCTTTCCAGGGAAATTATGTAAAATTATAGTAATGTTCCAGGGTAACATATTCTGAGGTATCATTCACTCAAAGAAATCTTTTATCATGAAAAATACTTTAGAAAGCCACTTTGAAAACATGGATCAGAAATATACGGTTGTAATTTTTAGCTCCATCTGCTATTTTATGTCAAAGCAAGGCTGCTATTTGGCTGATACACACTAGAACTGAACTAGAACAACTGTACTGTTACATGTGACTGGCTTCTCTTCTGAATATTATCATATATTGTTATGTACTTAGAATATTACTCTTGCATCAAACCTTTCTTCTGCTAACTGCTTAACAGTGAACTAGAATTGCTAAGAGCATTCATATTGATTTTCCCTTGCAGGCGCATGATGGCCACACCACTTACTTGAGATTCATTATTACATCAGCCTTTGATCATTTTGCAGCTGTGTATAGCATTTCTGCAGAGGGGACAGCAGTCTCAAATCTCTCTTAGTAATTAGAACAAAATGACTTTATGTGCTTTTTGACAACATATTTATTTAAAAATAAAGTTGTCTTTGATATAGTTTATTAAAGGGATTTGTATCATCTGTTCAGTTTTTATTTCTTTTCTCTTTAATATTTGGTGCAAAGGATTTGGTGTCATGGTCAGCAGCGATGGCCACCATGGAGAACGTCAGAAAGCTCTTGCTTCAGTCTATAGCTTAATCAAGGAAGTGACTGTACATGAAACTTAACTGATAGTACATTGTGTCCCACAGCATCTAACAGGGGACCCTTCAGGTCTCAGTGCATTAATTTTTAAATGCATTTATTGATTGATGCAAAGGTCTAAGTGGGTAGTGTATAGACAGCACACGATGTACAAGTGCAGCAAAGAGAAAGTACTTATGGGAAGGTTTCGCAGTGGTCATGGAACTTGAGCTAGGCCCTATGGAACAAATCATTTTATTTTTTCTTTTAATTTTATTTTGTACTGATTTGAAAACCTCAGAGAAGAGGCAGGCTTTCTTCTTTCTTTCCAAAGATGTCCATTATTCTGGACGTTTCTGTGTGGGTGTTTTTTGGATGAGGTTAACACTTAAATGGGAGGACTCTGAGTAAAGCAGATTGCCTTCTATAATGTGGGTGGGCCTCAACCAATCAGTTGAAGATCTTAATAGAACAAAAGACTGTCCTCTCCTGGGCAAGGAGGAATTCTGCCACCAGATGGCCTTTGGACTTGTACTGCAACGTCAGCTCTTCTCTGGGTCTCCAAGTCATTGTCCTGAAAAGTGGTGATTGATGAAGGAACGGGGCCGCTCTAGATCCAAAGAGATGTGAAAGCTCCAATAACCACATGCCGTGTGTGTTTCTTGTTTGGATACCGATTTGGGCAAACCAACTGAAAAGAGACATTTTTAAGAATTTGAAAATCTGCTTATGGACTGCTATTGCTCATTTTGCTAGGTGTGATGCTAGCATTAAGCTTTTGTAAGAAAATGCCTGTATTTTTTAGAGATGCACATATAAGTATGTAGGATTGAAATTACATGATATCTGGGATTTTCTTTAAAATACTTAAGTAAATGAAAGAGTGTTAGTTGAAGCAAATGTGGCAACAAATCATTGAATCTGGGTGATGAATATATGGGGTTTTGTTATACTAATCTCTAATGTATACCTGAAATTCTTCATAACAGAAAAATAAGTTTAATGCTACTAAGGATATTTTTGTGCATAAATTTTTTGCCTGCCTCTCAGATGATTTCTGTAGAAGAGATTTTCAGAAAGGGAGTACTCAAAGTTAGGAACAGTTTTAAGGCTCTTGAAACTTCCTGATAAATTGCTTACCAAGGTTTGTTGTACCAATTTACTCTTGGTAAGGTAGCTTTTAGATAAATGGAGGAGAGTAGGAAAGGTATTCCAAGAGCAACATTGGTGTGATCAGATGTGAAGGTGAGTACTTTTTCATAACATACATTTGGGAATGATGAATATGTAAGTTGGACAGGAGCAAAGAATAGACTAGAACCGTACATTTCAGCCAGATCACAGAAAGCCTTTAATACTTTCAGATATTTTTTCTGTAGCCACTAAGGTTCTTGAGAAGACAGGTGACTTAGAGCAATTGTGTTCATGTTCAATACATTGAAATGCTGTGGATTTGCTTTCTGCCAGCTTCCTAAACTGAGATGTCAATAATTCTTTGTGTGAAAACCACTGTGTTAAGCTTTAGAGATTGCTGGAAAGGATCTTCAGAGATTATCTGATTGATCTCTTTGGCAAAGGCCTAACAAATTATTTCTAAATCTTTTTCTCTGTTTCTGTGTTCTGTGGATGCCCAGAACAAGTCCATGTAATATTCATAATACCACTTTGTGATATTGAAAAAGTATCTTTGTGCCAGCTGCTGTGGCTCAGCGGGTTGAGCAGCTGCTTGCAAACCAAAGGGTCACTGATTTGATTCCCAGTCAGGGCACAGGCCTGGGCTGCTGGCCAGGTCCCCGGTTGGTGGTGTGGGAGAGGCAACCAATAGATGTTTCTCTCACACATCGATGTTTCTCTCCCTCTGTTTCTCCCTCCGTTCTCCTTTCTCTAAATAAATAATTAAGTAAGTAAAATCTTTTTAAAAACTATTTAAAAAATAGCATCCTTTAACCTTCATTATCCTAGGCCTTAAAAACTCATTTTCACCTTGTAAGTTTCAAGCAATGGATATAATCATATGTGGCTTTAGCCTTTATTTTGTTTTTCACTGCTGAACCCCATCATCTTTTTAAAGTCTCATTTGTCCCGCATCGGCTTCCTCTGACCCCCGCATTTGGCCATCTCTCCACCTGCACACCAACTCTGGATTGCCAGGATGCTGTGTGTGCTACATGGTTTAGACCTTTGCAGCTTCTCCTGCCTGGAGGGCTCTTTTCCTTAGGTTCTATACTGCTAGCTTCCTTACTTACTTCTGATCTTACTCAAAGGATACCTGCCCTGGTTGGAAGGCTAGCCAGCTCCCTGGGGCCTCTTTTATAAGAGCACTAATCCTATTGATGAGGACTCAGCCCTCATGACCTAATCACCTCCCAAAGGTCCCACTTCCTAATACTATCACATTGAGTTCTAGGATTTAGGGAGTGAATTGGGGGGGCGGGGAGCGGGAAACGCATTTAGACCATAGCAGTATTCCAGGAAATTTTGATATAAAATAATCAATACTGCAGTATGTCTTGTTGAAGTTAGTAAACTTCTAATATAAAGAAAGAATTGAATAGGTTTCCAAGCAGAATAAAAGCAATTCAAGTGCCAGGAGAAATAAAGTAGGTGGGCTTCAGACTTCTGCTCGCATTACTGCTAGGCAACAGTGGAGCAATGTCCACAAATCTCTGAGGCAGAGAGATTGGAACACAAGACTCTGAAACCCAGCCAGGTATTCTTCAGGTTTAAAGACTACAGACTGGCATTTGCGAGCATGTAAGACTTCAGGGAATACAGGATTTACATCTCTCTTGAAAAAACATCTTGACATTTTCTAGACATCCTGGAATCCTTCCTCTATCGAACATCTAACAGTGCTGGATAAAGTACTTTAATACACTGTCTTTTTAAATATTTTATTTGTTTATTTTTAGAAAGAGGGGAAGAGAGGGAGAAAGAAAGGGAGAGAAGCATCGATGTGTGAGAGAAACAGCAACTGGTTGCCTCTTGCATGGCCTCCAACCAGGGACCCGGCCTGCAACCCAGGCATGTGCCCTGACTGAGAACCGAACCAGCGACCTTTCAGTTCAAAGGCTGGTACTCATCCCACTGAGCCATGCCAGCCAGGGCTAATACACCTTCTTAAATTAATGACGGTTTACCAGAAATGAAGGACATAGTCTGTGGCCAGGAATGGATTGCGAGCCCAACTCCAGGGAGGTGAAGGAACATTAAAGGCAGTAGGCAGTTCTGAGGGCATAGGCTAATTCCTGATAGTTGGTGCTTTGGTTTGCTAGGCCCCCTGCCAGGCACACAAGGCAGTGCCTTGCATCTGCCAGAATGGAGTGTGGCTCATTGCTCCACAAAACAAATGCCTGGAGCCACAGAGCGCGTCACCCTCAGAGAATAAGTGAACTGGGGGAGAACCTGTCAAAAGCAGAAAGACATATCATGATGAAGTATTTCCTTCAAATCAGTTGATGTTGTGACTACAAACTACTGAGACAGACAGGACATATTAACAAGCTTCATTCACAAACTAGTAGTTTACAATGTTAGCCAAACAGAACGGGTTTATTCTTACTATCTAGACCCAGAAAGATCACCTTCAAAGAGAAAAGCCCTTCATCATGAATTAGAATTGAGCCCAAACCTCTTGCAGTCCGCTCCACATGTTCTTTTCCAACTTTGCCCGTGTAGTTATCTCCACTTGCGTACCCTCCTCCCTTCCCATGTTCTCCAAGTCCCCATACCAAACTATGTCCCCATACCAAACTATGGAAGTACTGGGCACCCCAGAGGTCACCACCTCCATAAAGCTTTTCCAGCTCCACCGACTCGGAGGATTGCTCTCTCCTCTGCACTCCCTGAGCATTTGGTCTTTACCTCAGCTCTACCCCATCCTACCGCACCTTGAATTGTGCTCATCACAGTGTACATCTGGCCTCCCATGAGGTTAAGCTTCTGGGAGACAATAGCTGGACCTTGTCCATCTCTGCATCACCCAGCACCCAAAGAAGAATCAGTGCTCAGTTGATGTCTAATGCATAAAAGTGAGGAGACCTGAATTGGAACACTTGGGGTCTATTTTATCATTCTGAAAACTCCTCGGTTCCAGCTACTGTTATTTGGTGGAAACCGGGAGGTTTCTGTGCAATTGTAAACACGAATTGGAGGACCATCCAAAGTGATGCGGAGGACTGCAGTCTCACAGACTCTCTCCTTTTGTGGGATTTAGGATTTAGGATTTAGGACAGTGCTCACGTGTGCTTTGGTCGCACCACATTCACAGCTACTCGACGCTCAGTATGCCTTCCCACACTCGGGCCAGCATTGAACAGTTGTTTTGGCAAGTTGAAGAATTTTTATTGTGTCCCCTCTGTCCTGTCTTCTTTCCATACCTCAGCCCTTAAAAGCGGAGCCCAAGGAGGCAGTTATGGAACCACAACGATGATATTAATGATAATAGCCAACACTTCCATGGCATTTTCTTCATGCCAGGCACAGTTCTGAGCGCTTCACTCACGAGTCCTCTCCATGGGGTAGGCTCTACTCCATCATGCGATATCCCGTCATAGTTCTAGGTATCAAGGCAACGTGACCAAAGTCACAGCTAGCTAGGCACAGAGCCAGGACTCTGGCCTTGAAGTTAGAGATGGGGTTTGAATCTCACCTTGTTACTCACTAATTCTGACACCCTCCACAAATGACTTAGAGCTGGGCTTTCATTTCCTTGTTTGTAAAATGGAGATCATAATCTCCTCTCTGAGGTGTATAGAGATTAAATAACATATCTGAAAGAGCCTGTGTCTGGTAGATGACTAAAGATAGCTAGTTTTAAAAGAGTAAAATAGCACATTAATAATATTAGTATTGCAGAAACGAAGGCACAGCCAAGGAGAATGTGTTTTCATGTTAGATAAATGTCTCCCAAGTCCGTTCCTTTATGTCACATGGTGAAGGTGGTTTGATGCCAGGGTGGAAAAATTGTCCAGTGGGAATTCACAGGACAGAACTATATTTGACATGTAACATAGAGATGGAGCGTTCCTCCCATCGCATGAGGCCCTCCCAGCATATGGTGTTTTTGCTGATCAGATTTCTGTACAGGTGGACACAAATTGGGAAAGAAAACACAAAGATCACACTAAAGCCATCCTAAATGAGCTGATATATTTTAATCATTCTGTATTAGCTTGCTACATCTTAAAATATTTTGTTTTCAAATCAGGTCACAGCTGTGTGTACTTTAGGCTGTGGCCGTCATAAACAAATATGAAAAGAAGCAGAGTTAAAACAGATGAATACCGATGGTTATCCATTAGTCTGACATAATTTTGGTTTGCAGGCTCATGCTCAGTCCATTGAGCTAAACCAGCCAGGGCCCATTAGTCTGACATAATTTAACACAAATGACCATTAGGAGACTTGCAAAAAAGAAATCTGAGAAATAGAACTTCAGATATGATTTTCTGCATAACTGAATGCACTTTGCTGGTGCCTGTTGTCCAGTGTGGTCAAGGTTATCATGTTTTTTGGAAGTCAGTCCTCCCCTGCCCCCTAGTAACTCTGTTGATAAGATAGTAAAATGTTCCAGAGCCAAATTTCTTTGAAATATATGCAAAGATTGTAAAGTGAGTAACCTCCTCTTCTATGGTAGAATTGGAGATGGGTTACCATGGAAACACACCCCTCACGAGCACCACCACCACTGACTGGTTTTTCAGTCTTTTGGCAGGGAAAGTATTACCGTCTTTACTCTCTCCTCTCATCCCTACTCCCTCCTTTACCAACTCCTTGTCTCTCTCTAAATACCTGGAGTTCTCCCCATGCTTGGTTCTAAAACCAGTTCAGTGCATTAAATATCAATGCCACAAATGACCAACTTGGTAAAGTGCACTTACCTAGTGTAAGGGATGCCATATCTAACCCCTTGGTATTAGAGCGATGGCAGAGAGACCGCCCTTCAGAAGCATTACGCCCTCGGAGAACCGGGGCACTCTGTCACACTCTGAGACATTGTGCACTGGAAGTGGCCTCCGCGGTGGAGGCCGAGTGGAGCTGTACATTCCTCAACACTCAGCTCTCTGGCTGCTTCATTTTCTGGTTATAATATTGTTTGCTCAGATCAGAAAAATTTGAGCTAGGGATTCAACTGGGGGCACAGGTCAAGAGGTAAGGCCAGCTGGGTTGCAGGGACAGCCAAGCCTTGAGGAGCCCTCCTCTCGGTCGCTTGGAACTGGGGGATCTGCCCAGATTAACTGTGGAGCTTTTCCAGAACAGCACGAACCTCCTCGGGATGATAGTTCCAAGGGCCAGGTTTACCCTGCGAGAGAAATAAATCAGCATTCTGAGATTTCTGACTTGCAGGAGGTCTGGGCTCGGGATATCCACGTGGGAGCCATCGGGATCGTGTGGTCGATGGCAGGTGAGGTGTGCGAGGTCACCTAGGGAGTGTATGGAGTGGCACCAACACTTAACAGGAAGATAGCACATAAACAGGAGGAAAACCAGATGGGGTAAAGTAAATAGTTTCAAAAGGAGAAAGGGGTATATAGAAATAAACTTTTCTTCCATAATCATACACTCAGACTGGTCTTATCTTCTCCACGCCTCATATCAAGTTCTATTCATTCTACCCCAGAACCGCTTCTGCCTCTCCAATCCCACTGCCTAGTTCAGCCCTCATCCTCTTCTACTCAGGCAGCTGTCTCACCTCCCGACTCTGCCCTGATTTCTCCACTCCATTCTTCACCCAATAGCCAGTGATCTTTTTAAAGTAAGGATCTGAGCATGCCTCTCCCCTGCTCGAAACTCCGTAATGGCTCTCCTTTGCCCTAAAGTGAAGGCCAGTCTCCTTGATTCAGAATGAGAGCCTGAACCCAAGTGCCCTCAATTCTCCATTCACACTCTGCCCTAATGTGCCGGTGCTTTGCCCCTCCCCCCCCCTTCCTAATGTTTGCAATGATTCTCGCCGCCCATGCTCACATGGCTGGCTCCTTATCCCGTAGCCAAGAAATTGTCCCCTCCTCTGAAAAGCCCACAGTTCCCCAGGAGTTGGAAAACTGTCTGAGAGCTAAATCTGTCCTGAGGCCTCCACACTCTTGTTTACTTTTGCCTGTGCTGCTTTCGTATTATACCAGCAGAAGTGAATCATCACGACAGGCATTGTTTGGCCAACAAAGTTGAAAATAGTTATTACCTGGCCCTTCATAGGAAAGGTTTGCCGACCCCTACTCTGCAGTCTCGGAGCACTTGGGATACTGTAACACTCTGTTTGGGTCTTCCTTCTCCCCCAGACTGTGAGCACCTTCAAGTAAGGTGTGGGCCACTTTAAATTCATTTTTGTGTTTTCAGTGTTTGCACAGGGCCTAACCCGGGGTAGGGACGCAGTGCCCAGCTTGGCTTAATCTAGCCATCTGAGAACATGTCTCAGGGAAGAGAGAGGAAGAAAGGACCTGAATCCTTGGCACCCTGGGGATCCATCTACCTGTGGTTTCTGGTTTCGTGTTTCACCTGCATGCATAGGGCCAGCTTGACCCGTGGGCAGAGGAGTATCCACACGGTTGGGCTTCACATGCTCTCCAAGGCTGGAGATCTCCTCAGCGGCTATCACATTCAGTTTCTCCCTCAGAGGAGGCCCGCAGTGCTCAGGGACGTTAGAGGCTGTGCTTATGCCCCTCACCCGAGCTGGGCTGGGAGCCTTAAGAGGAACGCAATCCTTCTAGGAAGGGAGCCTGGACTCAATTCCTGTCTTGAATACCTGTTTCAGCATTTCCAGCTCTGAACTGCTGAGTTTGCTTTCTTCCAGCCTCCTTCAGCCTCACCAGGTTCAGGCCTGCCTCAGAGATTAGCTGCTTCAGACCCTCCCACTCTGGAATCACCCCATCCGGAAGAGTCAGAATTAAAATCAGCCTTGTGCAGTGTGACCTTGGGCGAGTCAATTCTGCTCTCTGAGCATTGTTTATAAAATGGAAACAACATTCTCTCTCTCATCTTCAGACTAATCCAGGGCTGGGCCAGTCTTCTGGGTTCGGAAGGCTGCCAGGAGGCTCCAGCTCCGGTCTAAATGCTAGGGGCTTTCTGTGCATTATGTCATCCCCTGTGCCAAGGGAGCCAACACCCTCATTTTGCAGAAGAGGAAACAGAAACTCCAAGAAAAGAAAGAACTTGCCCACGGTCACATGGCTAGTAAATGTCTGGGCAGCAACTTGAATCCAGGTCTACCTGATACAAAGCCTCTCTTTGTCCTTTGCCCTCCCTGGGCCCCTGCCCCTGGGGTGGGGGTGAGGGTGGGGGTGGCCACCACCTTGTAGAGGATCCTGCCCTCTTGGAGCACGTAGAGCCTGTCGGGCAGCGCCGCGTAGAGCTGGCTGCTCAGGTTCTTCATTGTGTCCACCACCACAGGGCACTGGGGGCTCCTCTCCAGCAGCCGGTGAGCTGCCTGGAGGCGGTCCTGGAGGTTCCGGTGATTCTTGATGACCACGTTGTTCTTAAAAGCCCAGCCATCTACAAGACAAAGGCCAAGCAGTGGGCCCCACAGGCATGGCACACACTTCCTGCAGACTCAGTACCCCTCACTTTAAAGAGGGGGTCCCAGAGAGAGGAGCCCTTGGCCATGATTTGGCCCAGTTTTCTACAGGGTCCAACACAAATAATGCCCCTTTTTTATTACAAAATCATAAGCATGTCATTCTGTAACATAACAATATCACACTCAAGCACACCATGTGACATTTTAGGTAAAATATTCAAATTAAAACTATAAATTATTACACCCACATTATTACCCTACCAACCACACTCAAGCAGAGCCATACCCTGCATTATGGGTAAATGCATGAGATCACGTAGGGAGTTAGTGGTTGATGCAGGATGGAAGCCCGTGGCTCCTGACTTCCAGACATTGGCTCTTCAACGACGCAGTCCAACAGACCACTGCTTCTCAAACTTCAATGTGCCAGTGAATCACTCAGGGACCTCACTGAAGGAAGATTCTGGTTTAGTCTGTCTAGGGTCGCACTGAGTCTAGCTAGCTCTCAGGATGCTAAGGCTGCTGGTGCTTGGACCACACTTAGAGAGACAAGGGTCGAGCGCAGTATTTCTTTAAGTGTGAGCTGCCTAGACCAGCATCAGCATCACCTGAGAGTTTGTTAGCAATGCAACTTCCCAGGCCCCACCCTAGACAGACCAAGAACGAGGCCTAACAATCTGATTTAACAGCCTTCCAGATGATTCTAACACATGCCAAAGTTTGAGAACTACTCCAGAGTCTAGACAATTTCCCTCTTCCAGTTATTCTCCACTGGAGTGTTCCTTCCAAAACACAAATCTGACTGTGTCACTCTCCTGCTTAGATCTTTCAGTGGCTCCCTGTGACCTTCAGGATAAATCCCATGCTCCTCAGTATGGCCCACCAGGTCCTTAGTGAGCTGGTCCATCTCTCCAGTCTTCCTCCAGCTTTTTGCTCCAGCGAGGTGGGTATAATACTTGGGGCTCCTTGACCCACTTACCCTCAAGCTGTCTCTCACTTCCGCCCTTTTCATCACAGCTCCTGCTTCCAGCTGCAGTGGGAGTAGAGCAGGACTTTCTAATTTTTTGTTTGGATACTGCGACTTCTGCTGCAGCAGCTGATAGGTGAGATTGACTGACAGCCTCATGATAAGCCATTCAGGGTGAGCTTAGAGCCAAGTACAGCTGCCAGCCTGGCAATAGCCCTTATTTTCATCCTACGCAGTCTTCCTGCCCTGATCTTACTATGTTCTATGTCGTCATTCAAAAATCCCCAAGAGTGATTTGATCATATGTTTTTCTCTACTTAAACACCAATTACAAGACCAGCTCCTTAGCATAGTATTTAATCATCTCTGTCATCTCTCCCTCCCTACATTTCCAGTCGGGGCTGCTAGTCCCTCCACATCTAGCCAAAGCGGACTCCTCCTCAAACGATGCTGACACCTCTCTGCCCTTTCTCCTTACCATCTCTTCCATGTGTGAAACCCTACATGTCCTTTAATAGCTCAACTCTACCCTGGCAGGGGTAGCTCAGTGGATTGAGTGCAGGCCTGTAAACCAAAGTGTTGCTGGTTTGATTCCCAGTCAGGGCACATACCTGTGTTGAGGGCCAGGTCCTCAGGAGGGGGCATGCAAGAGGCAACTACACATTGATGTTTCTCTCTCTCTCTCTCTCTCTCTCTCTCCCCTTCCCTTCCCCTCTCTCTAAAAATAAATAAATAAGAATCTTTAAAAAAATAAAAATAAAGCTCAATTTTAACGCAGGGCTTCTCAACGTTGGCACTATGGACACTTTGGGCTAGGTAATTCTTTGTCGTGAGGGGCCGTCCTGTGTGTTGCAGGGTGTTGAACAGCATCTCTGGCCTCTGCTCACTAGATGTCAGCAGCACTCCCCAAGCTTTCAATTTGTGCTGACCAGAAATGTCGCCACCCCTGGCCGGTGTGGCTCCGTCGGTTGGAGTGTCATCCTGTGGACCAAAAGGCCATGGTCCAAACCCCAGTCGGGGCGCATACAGGAGGCAACCAGTCACTTTCCCTCTCACATCGATGTTTCTCTCTCTCTCGCTCTCCCTTCCTCTTTTTCTAAAAGAAATGAAAAATGTATCCTGAGGTAAGGATAAAAAACAAGGTCTCCAGATATTGGCAAATGACCCCTGGAAGGTAAAAATCCCCCGTAGTTGAGAATCAGCTCTAACACCCTCTTCTCTGGGAAGGGCTCCCTGACACAGTAAGCTATATGATACTGGTCAAGCTCTTTAAGATCTCTTTAAATTCTCAGTTTTCTTATTTGTCAAATGGGGTTAATAGAAACTATTCATTAATAGAACCTACTAAGAAGATGACTGTGAGGTTTAAATAAGATGATATGTATGGAATTCCCAGTACTCTGCCTGGTTCACAGAAGCTGCTAAAAAAATATTGCTTTATTTTGTCTGGCTGCCCCCAAATAATAGGTGGAAAAGAATCCAGTTTTTATTATACACCACCGATTTTCTGATTTTGCCCTGGAGATGTTCCCCTCACCCCTAAACCAAGCCATTTAAAGCTGCTTAACTTTAAATAGAAAGGGATTTTTCAATTGGCCTCATTTGTCAGGATGCCCTTCTGCCCACTTACAGGAGGTGGCGCTCATTAGCCAATAGACCCACAGATTGGGAAAAAAACCCAATAAATTGCGACGTCCCCTTCTACCTGCCCCATTTCTCAGGAGCCTGGAACCCAGCTAATGTGGTCATGGGTTCTTTGGAAGCTGCATGGCCTGTGCTCACAATAATAGTTGCCTTGCAGGGTAATATAAGTTGCTTAAGCCCATCAGCAGAATTTGCTTCACCTTCTCAGTGCTTCAAAGTCTTTCCCCCAAGAAAAACTAGTATTTAAAGTATTTATTACCTGCCCCAAGACATCAAAATTTTGTAGATGACAATAACACCAGCTTCTTTTGCATCACAGTTAGGCAGTAAGCCTTGTCCACCCTCTGCTCAGTAGAGCTTCACAGCAGCCTCCTATAGGGGGCCAGGCAGAGGCTCCTCCCCATCCTGTAGCTGAGAACACGGAGGCCCAGACAGGAGCACTGACTTGCCTCTCATCTCCAACTGTGAAGTCCTTAGAGGCAAGAACTGTGTGTATCTTTCGCCTCTATATCCCCAGGCCCAGCATGGAGGTGGGCACACAGCAGGCACATGTTAAATATTGCTGAATAGGTGATTCTGTGAGATCGGTGTTGTTATCCCAATTCAGTGGCTCAGAAGCCAGCATGGAATGTAAGTTCCTCCAGGTTGTGCGTCCAGCATGTGATGGGGCCAGGACTCACATTCAGGCCTGAAACTCCAGAGTCTGTTCCTCACTCCGTACCTCGTGCTTCCCCATAACTTACCTGGAGAAACGTGGTGTGTGGGAAGAAGGAAGCCAACTGATTGGGCCACAGGCCTCCTAGAATCAGTGGACCTCCTAGAATCATTAGGTTCTCATAAGGAACGCGCAACCTAGATCCCTAGCATACACAGTTCACAGTAGGGTTCGCGTTCCTTTGAGAATATAATGCCCCTGCTGATCTGATAGGAGGCGGAGCTCAAGCAGTAATGCAAACAATGGGGAGCGGCTGTAAATACAGATGAAGCTTCACTCGCTGGCCGGCCACTCATCTGCTGTGCAGCCTGGTTCCTAACAGGCCGCAGACTGGTATTGGTCTGTGGGCCTGGCATTGGGGACCCCTGCTCTAGGACCTTGTTCCTGCTCCAAGTGTGGTTCCTGAACCAGCAGTCTCTAAATAACCAGGGGAGCTGGCAAGATGTGGCAAATCTCAGACCCTGTGAAGTCCTACTGAACCAGAACCTGCAGCTTAGTAAGATCCCCAGGTAATTTAAGTGCAAACATTAAAGTTTGAGAAGTGCTGCCCCAAGACAGTTACGTCAGCCTTGGCTGAGCTTCAGCTGTGATGACATCAGGGCACCATCTCCTCTCCACCACGGAGACCACAGACACCTGTAGCCACCCAAGTTCTCTTTCTTTAACCGATGGCTGCTGCTCTCAGAGGGGTATTTGACAAAGAGGTACATTGTGCTTGCATTTGCTCTTCTTTTACCTATGCTGTTTAAATTTATTATGGAATTATTTTATTTTATTTTTTTATTGATTTTTAGGGAAAGAGAGAGAAATATCAGTTTGTTATTTCATTTAGTTATGCATTAATTGGTCGCCTCTTGTATGTGTCCTGACCGGGGATTGAACCCGCAGCCCTGGTGTATCGGGATGGCACTCTAACCGACCGAGCTCCCTGGCCAGGGTGGAAAATTTAAATATACATAAGAGCTGAGAGAACTGTATGTACCTATTACCACATGCTAATATTTTAAGTTGCCGCAAAGTCTTAATGAGGATAGGAGGTTCCAGTTAAGTGAACACGGCATTAAGTTAAACTCTGTAGACGACGGTAACAGCAGCTTCTTTGGCATCACGGTTAGGCGGTAAGTCTTGTCCACCCTTGGTATTAAGTTAAAAGCAGTTCTCAAACCTTTAGGTGCATTTAAATCAAGATGCAATGGGCCTGGGGCAGGGCCCTGGAATACGCATTTTCAACAAGCAACACAGGAGGCGCTGACACCCGGAGTCCTAGTACCAGACTGCACTGGAGAAAGTGCTGCTGGACCAACCTTGCTGATGATTAATTAATAGCAATCTCTACACTTACAACACATGGATAAGCCAGCCAGGCCAATACTGGCCTAAAACACTCACTCATCACTCAACGCTTATGAGCTCTAAGTCCGTGACACGGACTCTGCCTGGTGCTGGCTGACAAAGATGAATCTTGAGGGAAGGTGGGTGTGTAAACGACATCCATTCTACTAGGCCACCCAAGCCTTCTTGCCTTCTTCAGTCTGTGGGTTTAAGAGTTGATCCCCGTGACAGCCAGGAAGAGAATAGTGTACCCGACTGTAACAGGGTGCAGCCTAGAGGGGGATTTGTAATGGGGTCCAGAAGAGCTTGGAGATAATTGGCTCCACACCACAGGGCCACACTGCCTGGAATGCTGGCAGCTGTGGCCAATAGTGGGAGGAGCCGTAAATGGGGCTGCAGAGGAAGATTGGTGCTGGTATTTAAACCCAGGCACAGCAGCCATATGGCATCTCTTTTGGGACCACACATCTTTTTGGGGACCATGCAGCTTGGGCAAGAGTCAGGACCACACGGCTTTGGAAGTGCTCCCTTTCGCCACGTGGATGGTGCTGGGAACCTGAATCACGGACTTCTACTTCTTTCCTGAATTACGGTACCCCAGACTGGGCAGAGGGAAAAGAAGGACTATGTGCATTTGTGGGTATAGTCTGTATAACTTTTGAATAAATAATAATTCCTTTCCTTTTCACCAATCTCTGGCATTGAGAGATGTCTTTTCTCTGGCGGCGGGCAAAGCGAACCTAGTATGGGGGAGGAACCCCCGGAGGAAAAAGGGGGGTCTTTTATATCGTTCAGCCCCCCTGGTTTGTTCTGTAACATGACCGTTTTGTAAAGTTCATGGGGCTTAGACCAAGCTGTAGAAGTTTCAGGGAGGGATGTGTCTGCTCATTGCAAGGAAGGGCTTTCTCACAAACAGAGCTGTCAGCAAAGGAACAAGATTTCCCGTGAAGTAATAAAGATGGGTGACCCCTGTTAGGGACTAAAGAAAGGATTCCTGTCCCAGGTAGAAATCGGGCCTGGGGAAGTGATCCTCAGTGTGGCCCCCAGACCGGTAGCTTCAGCCTCACCTGGAGTTTGTTAGAAATACAAATTCTCAGGCCCCACTCCAGATCTAACTCAAACCTGGGGTGGAGTCCAGCAGTGTTTTAACAAGCCTTCCAGGTACTTCTGATGGTCACTGAAGCTTGGGAACCGCTGACAGAGATGAACCACAATGCACTTTTGAGCTCAGAAGGTCTCAGGATGGATTTCACAAGTTGCTAAATAGCAGCCATTTCACTTGTGTCATTTCAGGTCTAAATTCCTTGCAGTTGCGCTTATATTAGCTGCTCTCCCTTGATTTCCCTATTTATCCATTCAGAATGTTAGATGCTCCCCCAGCTAGACTCTGTCACTCCAGGTTTTCTGCTCTGTGTTCCTAGTTGAAAGCACAGACTGAGGTCAGCAAGAGGTGGGTAAACCTAGCAGGGACTGGGAGATGGTGGGGGAACAGGGACCCTTTCCCTCTCCCCTCCCATACCTCTCCCCACCCCCAACCCTGGGGTGAGGGGAGCAAGAAGAGAGAAGGCAGGAGGAGGTAGGCACAGGGGATCTTGTATACCTGATGCGTGTGCTTCTTCAATGTAAATGACGAGAAAATCTGCTACGGAACTAAAGTCTTCAATAAGTCTCTTGAATTGGTCAAATTTGAAAAGAAATGAAGGTCAGGTACAACTTCCAAAATTCAGCACCAGTGGCCTGTTGCCTGAAACAGAAATGAAACCATTATCATCCAATAATCTACACACAGCGGTTATTTTGCACGTTCCACCTTCACTCCTGCTTCAATTTTGTTATATCTCCCCCCCTCTAAGAAGGATCGAGGGCACAGTGAGGAGCTGAAGCATAGAGAGCATGACTTAGCGGAAGCTGGAGCCAGTTTACTCTTCTGTAGAATGAGGGGCTTTATCAGGTGGTCTTAGTGGACCACCTGCAGTTGCTGGGTGGGAAAGAACAGAGTGATAGAGTCCTTTTCATGCAGTGTATAAGGCAAGCACATATCTATTCTTCCATGTGATGTGATCAGTATGCTACAGGGTAGAAAACTTTTCCTCTGTTTTATGGACAAACTGCGGTCTGTAGTCTTGTTTCATGTCACACAGTGGCCAGTAGTGGAGCCGAATGAACACTCTGGCTCCCAGACTCTCATTCAGTGCTCTTTCCATTCAAAGCCTCTCCGTTTCCTCATCCACAAATGGACACAGTGATAATACTTACTTTATAGGATTGTTATGAGAATTAAAGAAGTTAACACAGATGAGGGATTAAAATGGGCCTGGCCCATGGGAGGCACTCAACCAGTGTCAGCTGCTGTCATCAGCTTTATCTTCTCCCTGAGCTATGAAGTGGGGAGGCGGTGAGAGGGACTCCGCAAGGGGAGAAAAGGGTGGGAGCAGGGCCGCCTACATGATTTGCTGGCCCATTGCAAGATAAATATGCGGGCCTCTTGTTCAAAAAGTAGATGGAAAGTGCCATTTACTACATTAAAATACAAAGATTTTTCTTATCTTCCTTGGCCTCTCTCTTGCCCTGGCATGGTACTTTTTAGCTGCCATTTAATGTTGCATAAATGAAGTAATTTCAAGTTGTGATAAGTGTTATGAAAGAGACTATAAAGGAGCGACCTACTTTAGACAGGCAGGTCCAGGAAGGCCTCTGATGAGAGGCCATGTACCTGGGGAAACAGACTAGGAATGAGCCAGAGGGCACAGAGGGAGGAGAAGGGCGTTCCAGACAAAGGGACTCCATGTAGAAAGGCCCTGAGGAGGGACAGACAGAGGTTGGTGTGTTCAAGGCCAATGTGGCCCAAGCCAGGCTGGGTGCAATGAGAGTCTTGGCTGGAGAGGCAGGCACGGGCCAGAGCGGGCAGGCTCCCTACACCGTGAAGAGTCTGAATAGGATGCCAAGAAGATATAAACCAAGGATGGTAGATATTTTGGCTGCCCAGCTCCTACCTCTCCTTCCTACTTAGAATTCCCTATTTTGTGTACTACTTGTCGATGAGAGAGTGTGCCCAGCCTTGCACTGGAGAAGACAGAGTGGCCAGGGCTGCTCTTTGCCCCTGGCAGCCAGGGCATAGTCAGTGAGTCATGTAGGGCTGATTGGACCCTCCCACATGGACCTTTGGTTCTGCAGTCACTGAGATGGCAGATTTCATCCATGGTCCAATGCTGGTGCCCCTGTCAGGAACGGTGGAGTCCTACTGTGGTGATGGTTTCCCATGGCAACCACAGGGATGGCAGCGTCCAGGCCTGACCGCTGATGCTAAAACACAGAGTAGGCTCAGTGCTCCATGTGGTGGGGTCTGGAGCTCCTACAACACTTTTCTAACATATTTCTTCCTCTATGGATGTGTGTGTGACCAAGAAAAGCAGAGTGAGTTTCTGTTGCTTGCAAGCCAGCACTGTGACTGCTACGATGAGAAAAAATGACCAGATTTACACAGAAGATCACTCTGGCTGCTCAGTGGGGAAAGGACAGATGTGGAATGGAATGGCAATGAGAAATACGAGGGGTGCAGGGACCTGAGCTGGTGTGTGGGCAGAAGAGAAGGGAACACTGGAGCTGACGGGACCTGCTGATGGAAGGGGAGTAGAAGGCATCTTAACTTGCTTGTGGTTTAGTTGGTTAGTTAGTCCCTCTCCCACTTCTGCAAAGGATTCGAAGCAGCTTACACATGTAATAAAATATTAAATAGGAATTTAAAACAAACATGCCCCTCTGGAAGGCAAAGAAGAGGGAAATGTGGAACACAAATAAATAGGCCTTGAGGTCCCTGCATTCATTATAACTGAGCTAATATTTGACTCAGCTCCTGGTGACCACCTACAAGGGGAGACAACTGGCAATGTAGTTCTCACTCGTCAGAACGGGAGGGCGAAGCTGGCCAGTTTCTCTGGAGACACACAGTCCTCCTTGTCTGTGGCTCGCAGGTTTCCTCACAGGAGGCCCTACAGGGTGTTGGGTGATTGCACAGAGTCCTCACCCATGTGACAGGGTTGCCCGGGCCACCGCCAGAGAAGCTCAGAGGCCAGTCATGGCCAAGTGGATGGCCGTTGGCCTCCAATGACCTCAGGGAGTCACCCATCAGATAAGAATCCTAAAGAGTTAAGGTCAGGACTAGAGTTAAATATTAGCTGTCTGGAATTTGTTTTTCATTGAAAAAAGAAAAAAGACTCAACATCCACTGATTAGGACCTTAGAGGAGACAGAGCCGTTTGTTTATCTACATGTACTGTGGTCGGGTGCAGTGATCAGTATTGAGGGCAAAGTTTAAACTCAGTCACTGCTTTCCTGGTAGCAGAGAGAGGAAAAATGAGCGCAGGGGGCAGGGGTGCCAAGGGCTGACACCCTGCCTGGTCCACAGGCCACGGTGCAGAGAACACCATTTCAAGGGTGTTGGGCAGGGACTGTCCACCCCAATTCGCCAGTACAAATGGGCAACAGCTCTGTGGTAGTGCTGGACTCAAACCTGCCGTCATGACCCCAGACCTGTGAATTCACCCTGCACTGGGCTCTCAGAGCGGGGAAAGCCCATTTATGATTACTGGATGACACCTCATAAATATGCTTGGAGAGATTTTAAATAATGTTAAATAAGGGTAAAATGAATCAGGTTGCAGATTAACTCCTAGGTACCTAGAAAAGAAATCATCAGACTTGCCTTGCGTTCTACCACAATACACCAGTTAATCAATGTTTTGCTGTGTGTGTGTCTAAGGCATGTGTGTTCATGTGTGTGCATGTGCATGTACATGCAGAGGATGGGGTGGCTGAGAATTTCTCTGAGCATCTGCTGTCTTTCTCAATAAGGAAAACTGCACTAGCTGAGAGTCGGAAGGCACAAATTCTAGTTCTGGCTCTATAAGAACTTGCTGTGTGACTCTGAGCAAGTAACTTACCTCTCTGGGCCTTTGTATCCAAACGCTGAAAGAGCTGCTTTAGGTTACCATAAAGACTCTTCCAGACCTTCCAGTCTGTGTCTCTAAAATAAGTTCAGATTTATACCCAAAGCACACAAACAGAGCTTTTAGTGGCCTCATGGGTTTCCAAAGCAGTTGCAGGATGTCTTTCTAACGAGTAGAACTGATTGTGTTAACTCCTTGCTTGAAAATCTTCCTAGAACTCACCAACACCCTCAGGATAAAATCTACTCTTTGGTAAAACACATAAGGCCCCCTAAGCTCTAGTCCCTGATGGTGTCTCCAGCCTCATCCTTCCCTCCTTCATGCCTCCTACACCCGCCTTCTGCCAAACTGACCGATGCTCCTCCCCACCTCAGACCTCTGCTGCTCCTCCCCTCTGTCCTGCTCTGTCCCCTCTCCCCCTTCCTCACCCACCCCACGGTTCCACTGTCCCTAGACAATCAGCCCACCATCCTCTTCTCCAGGAAGCTTTCCTCTGACTACCCCCCTACCCCACCCTACTTCTCCCAGAACCCTCTGGCTCCGCGTCTCACTGTGCCATCTCCCTCTCTGGATTACGAGATCTGCGGGGACAGAAACCAGTTACGTTGACTTCTGTGCCGCCAGCAGCTGGTATTTCAGGGGACTCTGGGTCAAGGTGCTGAAAGCCAACTCCATTTCATAAATAGAGTGTTCTTTTGTCTTTCAGCCTCCTCTCCTCTTTCTTCAGTCTCAAGCACAACAGCGGAAAAACAGGGATAAATAGAACAGTCTTTAAAATGCACACTGGCTCACTGAAAGTGAACAATTAAAAGAGGCAAGTAAATTCTATGAATTGACCACGAGGCAAGTTGTCTTTCATGGAATTGATCGCTAGATAATTGATATGCAGCACATCCGCCTGGTTCTGCCACAGTGCTTGACACGAAGTAGATGCACAATAAAAGTTCGTTGTTATTCTCATTGCTCTTATTATCAGCGGTCACTTGGTAAATGTTTGTCGAGCAAATAGAGGCCACTTTTAAAGTCATGATCAAAATCTCTTGGCTTTCCTTTTTCCTTGAAACATGCTCCCCTTTTCCATTCTCAGGAAAAACCTTACTCATTCTTCAAGGCCTAGTTCCAAAGCCACCTCCTCCAGGAAAACTCCCAAGCCCTGCAGGCAAAGTCCATGCCTCTATAGCCTCCTCATCTCACCGAACTGAAAGAAGTTGTTTATTACATCCATCTATTCTGTAGAACCACACACTCCTCGAGCAAAGGAGCAAGCTCTTAACTCTGTGTCCCTGACATCTAGCTGAGGGCCTGGCACGCAGGAGGTACTCCTGAATGTTGAGGTGCCATGAAAAAAATGGGAAGAGAGCCCTGATTCTGGGTCCGACTCAGTCCATCATTGGCTCTGTTACCTTTGCCTCTCAGTTTTCTCCGTTTCCTCTCTAAAATGAGAGGACTGGGTTAGGTCAACATTTCTCAAAGGGTGTTCTTTGGAACCATCAATATGATGACAGGCATTTCCTCTGGTGGAGAGTAGGGAGGTGTGTGTGTGTTAGGAAAATTTGTCAATGCTGTGTTAAAGTTTTTTCAAGTTTGTTTGTATTTAAGCTTCGAGTCTTCTCAGAGCCTTTTATATGTTCAGGTTCAGTATGAATTTCCGAGAGCAGGGGATAGTGTGCAGGGATTCCCAAAGTACTTTTTGACCAGGGGACTTCATGTACTAAAGCATATCTGTGGGATTTGTGTTCCAAAGAACACTAGATTAGTCAACTGCCCCAGGGGCCTTGTCTACTGGGCCCTGGGAATTCAGTGATGAATCAGATACAGACCTGTTGCAGGCCACAGCCATTGAGTGAGGAGAGAACACTCGTGCTCAGGCAGTCTGGGGCTGGGGAGGAACGATCAGAGTCCAAAGAGATGTGCAGACGGACAGCCATGAACCCACAACAGAGAGAGCACGTGCCCAGCTGCAAGCATCAGAGATGGTTTCACAGACGGGGAGGCAGGAGAGCAGGACCCCGACAATGAGGGGCATTTGAACTGTTGTTGGCAGGGGTGGGGAAGAGCCAACAACTTCAGCAAAGACAGAGAAGGAAAGGTGCAAGGGATGTAAAAGATCCAACAGTTGTCTGCAGGCAGTGAACAAGAGGGGAAGCTTACAAGTGAAGTGTGAAAAAAAAAAAAAAAGCTGGAGTCAGTACGGGAAGGACCTTGAGCACAAAGCACAGCCCCGGGGAGGACCTTGAGCATTCATCCTGAACGCAGAAGCGGGACTGCCGAAACTTGGTGAGTTGGGGTGTCGACGGGTCAGGGATGTGCTTGTGGAAGGGTAATCTGGCAGATATTTACAAGCTGGGTGGGAAAAGAGGGCATGAAGGGGAGGAGGAAATCCTGGCAGGAAGAGCGGCTGTTAGGACAAAAGGAGAAAACTGATCAGAGAGGTCTTTAAGAACCCACATAGATAGAGCTGGTTTGCCTGGAAGAGTCAGAGTGCACACAGAGATCTTCAACAAATATTTACTGAGCAACTCCCATGAGTCAGCAGCGGCCATGGGGGTGCAATGGGGGTTAGAGCCATGGTCTCTGCCTGCACAGAGCTTGCAGGCTAGTGAGGGCAAAAGACATTAATCATATATACCTAATTAGAAACCAGGACAGGTGTAATAATAAAGAAAAGTTTAGGAAGTTAAGTATACAAGATGGGTTAACCTAGTCTATGGAATTTGGGGTTAGCTTGTCACAGGAGTGTCACTGAGTAGAAGCCTGAAGGATGAACAGGAGTTGACCAGGCAGAGAGGGCTTGAAGTGCATCTCAGGCGGAAGCGGCCATGTGGCAACAGCAGTGCTGGAGGAGCTGAAGGCCAGAGTGGCTGGTTTCAGGTTTGAGTGCCTGCGACAACACTCAGAAAAGCAGAATCTTGGAAAAGGACTGGCTTCAGGAAGTAGGAGGAAGACAAGAAGCCAAAAAGGGTGCTGGAGGAGTAGAAGAATTCAGGACTTTCCGACCCACCTCCCACCCGCATTGAATATCCCCGTCCCTGGCACCGCTCATGCTATACCAGCCTCCTGACCTTGCATGAAGTCCCAAATGTTACACATCTGTCCTGAGAGGCGAACCACAGGGCAGTTTGGGGCTAGACCTCCTTCCTCAGTCTTGTCCTCCAATCGTTGCCAACGAACCTTCAGGAGAAACCAGAAATACTGGATGCTGAAGAGGGTTGGAACCCAGTTTTCATAGGAGAAATGTGGGTTCTTCCGGTTCATGGCCAAGATGTGCTGTTTGACTCTCCTGGGAAACAGTTTTAGTTGTACTTTGCCCAAGGCCACATGCAGGACCACCTGCAAGAGTACCCAGAGCTTCTTCAGCCACAGCCCTGCCTGGGCCAGCCCCATCTCGGCACAGCCAGACCTGGCTCTGAGGCTGATGGACCTAGATGCTGCAACTGGGCCACGCTGGGCGGAGCTGAACAAAGGTGCAGGGTGGGAGTAGCCAACCCTGGGCAGGAGGAAGGTACCAGGACAGAAGGTGTCTGCCTTCCTGTCAATGGAATGGAAAATCCCAAACCAGGTGCTCAAAGATCTGTTCTAATTAATATCACTTCTGATTCTTTGCCTTAACCTTTGAGAGACTGTTGGACCAGAAGACTTCAGATCTTAAATTCTCCCCCTGATAAATTTTGAAGAACAAACACTTTAAAAGATCACACTTAAAGGGATTCTGTAGTCCTTTAGAAAGGCTCTGCTGCAAGCAGGTAAGTTCTTTTTTTTTTTTTTTTAAGATTTTATTTATTTATTTTTAGACAGAGGGGAAGGGAAGGGAGAAAGAGGGGGAGAGAAACATCAATGTGTGGTTGCCTCTCACACACCCCCTACTGGGGACCTGGCCTGCAACCCAGGCATGTGCCCTGAATGGGTATCCAACCTGCAACCCTTTGGTTCTTGGGCCAATGCTCAATCCACTGAGCCACACTAGCCAGGGCCAAGCAATTATTATTATTATTAATTATTCTTTTAATAAAGTAAATATTTCTCTTACTAATAAAAGATGTTTTTTCCACTCATAGCTTCTGGCTGGTGGTTAAATGTTTCTGGAGTCATAGCTCTCCCTGGAGGATTTGGGTCTGGAAGCTACCCAAGCAGAGGCTGGGGCCATCCCCAAGGAAAACTGGGCCTTTGACTTCCCTTAGCACTGGGGGCAGAGTATAAATATTGTACTCGCTGATCGCAGGGGTGTGGTAGTCTAAAGTGGGGAAGAAACTAACACAAAATTACCCCTGTTTTCAAAGTCTTTGAAGTCTACTGTTTTGTCTTTAAAGGTATATGTCATTTGACCATAGATACAGAGAACAAACTGATGGGTGCCAGATGGGAGGGGGCGTGGGTAAAAAAGGTAAGGAGATTAGGAAGTAAAAATTGGTAGTTACAAAATAGTCATGGGGATGTAAAGTGCAGCCTAATTCAGTTCTCCCTGGCCCACAGATGGCTTCAAACAATCTTAGCTCTTAACACCAGGCACATAAAAAAAGGAAAAGAGGTCTATTTGTTGAGACTCCAGAAGAAAAAGATTAAAGTGGAACCGACTGCCCACCCCTTATTTGCATCCCTGGAGCCAGGATGAGATGCTCCCCCAGGGGGTATGGCTACTGCTCATGGGGCACTGAAGACCCTTCAGGAGCACGGCTCAGCTGTTTGGTCTCCAGATTCCCTCCTCACGGAAAGGCAGGAGACTCGGTCAGGATCACACGCAGCATCTAACCAAGGCTCAGACTTTTCAGAGTGTCCCCTCCGCCCCCTATCCTGTCCATCAGAGCAAGTTCAACAGCTTCCTTTCACCCCTTCCCCTTTCCCCATTCTATCTAAGTGAGGGTGGGAGGGTTCTATCTCTCAGTGGTTCATTCCTCCCTCAGAGCAGTAGAGGTCTGATTAGAATCATCAAGCTGGGCTCACCTACCTTACCATACTTGGGCAGACAAGTTAAGGAAACCTGAACATTTGAGCTCAGAATTTTTCAACTTTGACACCAGTGATATTCTGAACACTGTGCATTACAAGATGTCCAGAAACACCCTGCCCCTAGCACCCCACAAGTTGTGGCAACCAAAAATTCTTCAGAAATTGCCAAGTAAATATCCCCTGGAAACAAAATAGTCCCCAGTTGAGAATCACTGTTTTTAATTAAACCAGTACAGTTATCTTTGATTCTTGTCTCATTTTGAGCCAAATCTTACATGTCATTATAACTAATAGGTCAATATAACTTTGCCTTCTGTTTCTAAGAGAAGAAACATATAGTCTGGGTGTCATCACCTCCCAGGACACACACACTTATCACTCACTACCTACCAGGCTGTTGTTGCCACTGGACTGGTGAGCAGTCCAGTTCCAAAATACCAATGTGAGGGCCACTTCCTGGGGCCACTCATGGCACCACCATGCCTTAGTGTGGGTTGCTCATACTATATTGGCAAGTGTGAATCCCAGGACCAGGCGTGAAGGACAGGAGTTGTATGGCAGGGGAGGAAAGAGAGCCCTAGTGAGGACCTTTTTCCCATCAGCCACTTCCAAAGGCATTTGGTTGCTTGATCCTGCAAAATAGTTTGAATGTTACATGAGAATCTGCGGGTGGCTCTCTGAGGGGAAAAGGAAGAAACATGTACTCAGCAGGTGTTAGCCCCACTGGTCAAGGATTTGCCCCTGAAGATAACCACTCCCTACACCTGCACTGCTGGGTTGTAACTGTTCGGGTGCTGAGTGGTTCCAGCAGTCCCCTGACCCCATAGTACCAAGACACAACCCCTGATGCAGAAGGTAAGAAGCCTGATGTATGGGCTGGAGGTGAAGCTCATTTAGGTTCTACCTGCTGAAGCCAGAATAAGATCAGTGGTGGTGAAATAAGCAACAGGTGAGGCCAGAGGATCTGAATGGGGCCTAAAAGGTGTCTAACACACCAGCACATCTGAATTTGTGCCCTGAGATTCATTCCTGGTATATATTCAGCCAAAGTACCCTGCACCTACTCTAAGCCTCAGCTTTCTCTTTATAAACGGAGGATCATCACCTCAAGCTTACAGGATTGTTCTGAGAATTAGAAATCTTGCATGTGTGAAACCTAATTATGGTGTGAGTTCAATAGATATACTATATTTATATTAATACATAAATATATGTATTAATTGTATTACATAATCCATGCAATTAGTACATATAAATACATAAATAAATGTATTAATGTATATACTGTATAAATACACACACTATATTTAGAGTCTTTCCAGCTGAACACAAGGGCCCATTGTGGCGAGGCCAAAGGTGCAGGTCCAGCTTGTGTGATCTGTGAATTTGGCTGATGCTGCTCAGACAGCCGGTACTTGATCACGCTACTTAGCTTTTAGTGAGCAACTATTATGTGCCCCCCTCTAGACCCAGCACTGGGGACCCAGAGGCCAGAATCTCCTGGATTTTTGCCCTGAAAGCACTCACAGGCTGGCAAAGATGGACAAACAGTAGCAACTGTGGTGGTAGAGGCAAGCCTAGGGGATTAAGGGGGCAAAGAAGTTTTAGAAGGCGAATGGTACCAAAGTCTGGAGGGCTATGTAGGCATTAATTAGCCAGGCAAAGAGAGGAGGCTGGGTAAAATGTTTCTCACCAGGACCACTCAGTGCAATTCCACCGTCGTCGGGCCCTGCATATTAGAGTTGGCGGTCAGACGCCCTATGGGGACACTGGGGTGAGTGAGCCAATCCTTACCATCGCTCCCAAACAACCCCTCCCACACTAACCGTAGGCTAGGGCTGATTGTCGTGCGAGTGAAAGAACAAATGACCACACTTATTGGGGTGTTCTTATTAACAGACGTCAACCTGACTTCCATCACTCCTTCACAAACTCAGAGCGATGGACTCATTCCCTTCTTCACTGGTTAATTAAATTTTTATGGCCTAAATGAATTGGGGGGAGGGGATTGATGACTTTTTATTTTCACAATAGATTTCAATAAGAAAATAAGTATAAACAAAGAGAAAGTATCCACAATCTCAAGACCTCCCTACGCCCCACCGGAGAAAGGAGAGGGAGAGGGACCTTCTCAGCGCGTCCTCCTCTCGGTCTCTTTAAGAACCCGAGCTTCGCACTCAGAAGAGGCGGGGAAGGGAGCAAGTTCCGGAAGCCAAGTCCGGCCGAAGTCTCCGGAAGCAAGGTCTTCTGGTGTTGCTGTCTCTTTAAGGAGGCTGAGCTCTACCCAGAGGAGGTGGAGAAGTTCCGCCCCCCTGCATCTCCGGCTTCCGGCAACTCGGAGGGACCGGAACCTGCGCGGATCATCTGAGGCCCTAGCTTTCCCGTGGGGCTGGACTCGGAGCGTCCCCCCGCCCCGCCCCCGAGGTGAGGAGGCCAGATGTGCGGGCCGACCCGGGATAACGGGGGCCGGGATCCCTTGCCCGCCCGGGCCGCTGCCGCCCAGCTCCTCCACCTAAAATAATGCCTCTGCTTCCTAGGCAGCTCTTTCCCAGACCTGCCTTGGCTCAGGTTATCCCAGGCTGCAGGGTCGCCCTCACTACAGCACCTGCTAATTGCTTGGCTACGCATAAGCGCCTTACTATCTTTTTTAGTGCGCACCCCACCCCCCAGTACCATATGAGTAGGTATCATTAAGAACGCATTTTACAGATGAGGAAACTGAGGCCTCGAGGAGCCCACAGTCACACAGCAAGAAACAGCAGAATCGAGAATGAAACCAAGGTCTGTCTGACCCCAGAGCCTATGACCTTAACCACTGGTGAGGCTGAACTGCCTTTGCCCTTCACTGTCTTCAGAGCCACCTTTCTCAATCCCATAATCCCTGACTTCATCCTTCCACCTCCAGGCTGCTCCTGGTCTATAAACACAGTGAGTGAAGTGGATGGAACCCCTTTGGACAACACCCCCTGCCCTTAGTTTCTTTTATAACAGTTTAAATAGTATCTGATGTTAAGTGGTTATCTTTATACACACCTATCAAACCCCACTAAAAAGAAAGGCAAATAACATTTCAAATGCTGAAATAAGATTTGTTTGCAGATATTATATTTTTATAACCTGTTAAGTTTCTTCATTTTTTCCTTTTAGACTTGTGCAAATTTGCTTCCCAATAATTGGAAGAAGACCCACTGGCTGAATGGCAGCGGTAGATGACTTGCAGTTTGAAGGTACATCAGTTGGGTGCCCACCTTTGTCTTTATGACCGGTGTTTCTGTGGTCACAGCAACAAATTTTCATCGCAATGCTGGCACATACATTAAGATTATTTCAAACATCGTGGTAAAAGAATGTTACCCCCACCCACATTTTTCTGTTTGTCCACACCAGCTGTTCTTTTTTTTTTTACCAAATAGCCCTTCAGATGGTAACATCATAAATTCAGTACAGTGACTACAGAAAATGTGCATAGAGTTCCTGCTTTAGTTCAGCCACATTCATGGAGCACCTACTCTGTGCTTAGAACTGTGCTAGATACAGAGGATAAAGAGATAAAGGAGAAATGTTTTATGCTACTGGAGTAGGTAACAGAATATAAAAGATGATTAGGATGAAACATGACCAGGTCATTTCTTCATTGACTCAGTAAGTGTCTCGTGAGCGTGACCGTGAACCAGGCTGTTGTTCTGGTTGTCGAGGATAGAAGAGCGAGCAAACAGCCAGTTTCTTCCCTTATGAAGCTTTCAGTCTAGTGAGGGGGACATTTATTTGTTAAGTGGTCATTTAAATACCATATTTCAATATTAAATAGTCTACAAACTATGAGAGTGCTGGAGGGAAAGTTCGAAACTCGTAACCCAGAGCCTGGTCTGTGCTAGGGATGGACGGACGCTTGTCTGTCTTGTGAACACTTGTGTAGTTCTTACTCTGTGGCGGGCTCTGTTCTAAGTGCTTTGCCAATATTAACTCATTTAATCCTTATGTCCACTTTATGAAGTAGTTATTTTATTTTCCCTATTTACTATCTTTCTGTTTGGGACATTCTTATTCCAGAAAGTCACATGGCTTGTACCCTCACTCTGTTCAGATCTCACTTCATTAGAGGAAGTTTAGGCACAGAAAAATTAAGTAATTTGCCTTAAGGTCATATAGTTAGTAAGTGCTGAAGCAGGGTTTGAACTCAGGCAGCCTACCTTCATAACCATGCTACCTCAGTACTATCTGAGGAGGAGATATGATTAGAAATCCATTTTATTGGCAAATATCATCAGCTCTGTCTGCAAAATACGGCCAGCATCTGACCTCTTCTCACCACCTCTGCTACCTGCCGTACTCAGGATCACAAAAAATCACCTCTTCTCTGGATCGTAGCCCTACCTTTCTTCTGGTCTTCCTGCTTCCTCCCTTGCTCTGCTACAGTGGGTATTTTATAGCCAGAGAGTTTTTGTAAAACTAAGTCAGATCGTGTCATTGCTATAAAACTCCCAGTGGCTCCTGTCTCACTAGGAGTGCAAGCCAGAGCCCGTCCTGTTCTTAGGAGACTACGTGATCCGCCCTCTACGGCCTCTGATTTCACCTCCCACTACTCTTGCCCTTTCTCTGCCGTTCCCACACAGGCCCCATCCGCTGTTCCTCCCAGAAGCCACGTACGCTCACAGCTTCGGTGCCATTGTTTCTGTTTGGGACATTCTGACACCAGATAGTCACACGGCTTGTACCCTTGCCCTGTTCCAATCTCACTTCATTAGAGAGGCTGTCCGTGGCCATCTTATCTCAGTACAGTGTGAGAACGTTCGAGGATAAAGAATGGCATACACAAAGTATCTGCAGAAGGAGGAAATTTGCTTGATTTTTTTCCAAGGTACCAGAGCACGGGTGTTGGAGGAGGCTGTCAGAAGGTGAGGTTTGAGAAGGGAGAGGAGCCAAGTGTCCCAGGACTTTATAAAACTATGTACAGGACTTTGCTCTTTAGAAAAGAACACAGGATGCTGTATAGGGGTCATGGAAGGCTTCCCTGAGGAAGAGCGGTAGTGTTAGCTGAACAGGTGGGGTTCAGGACCCTTCAGGTGGAAGGCGTTGTGTCAGGAAAGGAACAGGTAAAACAGCATGAGATATGCCAGGGTGTAGAAGCAGAGAATGTTGGTGGCAGAAATAAGAAACATACCAATCTTGCCCTCGAGGAGCAGAAATGGGCAAGACTACCCAGTAGCGAGCATAATGTGTGAATAGTTACCATGTGAGAGGTACACACATTCTACATTTCAGTCGAACTGTGCCATCTGCTATTCCTCAAACACGGGCCACATTTTTCACCCCTGGGTCTTGCTTATCGCATTTACTTTGCATGAGATCCCATCCCCACCACTCCGACCATCCTTCTCATGTGGCAGCTTTTCCAAGAGACCTTTCCAAATCCCATCAGCTAGATGAGTTTTCATCCTCCCTTGAACCTCCTTGGCCTTTGTGCCTCTAACCTGACAACCTCTGTTCTTTCTGGCAGCCCCTCCCCTGGTAAACTACTGCATTTAAATATGAAACTTCAGTTCTGTATTTTTCTTGGTCTGATTCCCTCAGGCAACGCTGTGAGCATCTCTTTAAATGTTAGTGCCGTGTCCTGTCAATAAATGATTGCCATAATGTTTATTATCTCATATCATCTTCCGTCTCTCTTTAAGATAGGTCCTATCTACATTTCATAGTTGAAGAAACGGAGACTCAGAGATATGGAGTAATTTGCCCAAGGTCATGGAGTCTTACAGTCTTAATTTAAACAAAGGACCTTATGCTCCCGAGTCTCGTGCTGCTTCAACAGCCAAAACATTGGAGACTGAAGCTTAAGTAATTGTAACGTGTCAGCCACCTAATTAATTTCAGTTACCTTAGTTTTCTCCATAAAGCTATTTACATAGCTGAAAGGCGGTAAGAGTGGGCTTGGCTATCCAAGAACCCCATCCTGCTGTTAGTCACAGGGTTTGTGCTGTGCTTGTAGTGTGGTAACGGTGCCCTGCTGCTACCCTGCCTTAGCCCTGCCAAGTTCTAGAGATGCCCTGAATTGTATTCAAGAACAGCTAAATAAAATTCACTAGGATTCCCAGAGACAGGAAGTCTCAATCTTTGCTTGTGGACTCGAATAGGTGAGGTTCTTCTGGAAAGCAGTTTAACGATATGCTCAAGAGCCTTACAAATGGTTTGCACCCTTTGATCGACCTAGTGATTGCACTGAGAGGTGTTCTCCTAAGGCAATGATCCAAAACTTTTTCTGCGCAGGTGCTCCTCACAGTGCTATTTGTGCTAATGAAGAGTTGAAAACACCCCAAACATCCAATAACAGTGGAATGAATAATTGTGTTAACTTACAGTGTCTCTTTCCTACTCTCCCGACCCTTGGCTGATAGCATATTATGTAGCCACGTAAATGATCATTGTAAAGACTGATAGAAAATCATTTTTATATAATCCCCAGTAGACAGAACAGGATACAAAATTGTTTATATGGTATTATCCTAAATGAGTACTTGGAGCACTGTGGGTGTGCAGTAAATATTTGCTGCGTGAATCAGTGATCGTCACTGGCGTGAATCTTACTATATAAAGAAAAGGAAATACAACAAAAGTTAATAGTGGTAGCCTTTATGTGATGGGGTCAAAGTGATTTTTATTCTGCGGTTTATACTTTCATTTTTGTCCCCACATTTTTTGTAATGATTACATAGACCTTATTGGAAAAAGTAACTTCATTAAGTTTTTTGTACTAGAATCAAAGAAGGAAGGTTTAGATTGGGTGCTTGCTGTGGGTTAGGCACTCTGCTAAGGACTTTGTTTAGGTAATATTCCTAAATTTCCCCAAATTCTTTAGAGTAAATACTATTCTCCCCATTGTACAGACGAGAACACTGAGGCTTATACAAGTTAAGTTACTTACTCAGGTTCGTGTCATTGGTTAGTAGCTGAGCCAGGACTGAAATCTAGGTCTGACTTCAACTTCTGCCATCTTCATAATCATTTTTCTATGACAGCTTGATTTCTAGATGAGATTTTTTTTCAGAGACTTTTGTCATTTGTATCAGATAGGGTTTGTAGCAAAGTTGAGGTTTTAACAGCTTGCCTTTAAATGAAAGGTATAGCATTTCCAGTGTGGTAAGGTCTTTGATGCCCTTATGTTCTCGTTGATTTCAGAATTTGGTGATATAGCCACTTCTCTAGCGGCAAGCCCAGATGCCACCACGATAAACATCGAGGGTCCTGGTGAAACCCCCAGACATCAGCCAGGACCCCCAAGAAGCTCTGGGAGAGAAGAGGATGATGAATTACTAGGGAACGATGAGTCTGACAAAACTGAGGTTTGCACTTGTCTTTGAAATTGAACTTGTCATGTATTTATGCACCATCTCCTGTAGGCCAGGTAGAGTGCCAGGCAGTGCCAACACAAAGTGGCATCCCAGGTGGTCTCTGCCTCTGGCGGAGATACACAGATAGACAGACATACTGCTGCCACCCATGGGAAACACACTGGGTGGGGGAGCACCAGGGTTGTGGGAGAAGAGAGAGAGGTGTTACAGGAGTCTTCCTGGAGATGGCGACCCTTAGACTGGGTCTTAATGAAAGGATAGGCGGTAGCCAGGAGGAGAAGGCAGGGAAGGGTGTTCTAGGCAACAGCTTTGGCGAAGTCACAGGCGTGCAAGAACACGGTACAGACAGCGCCTCTCCCATCTTTACATACATTGGGAACAAAGTCTGGTGAAGATAGGAGATGAGCTACACAGATAGGTAAGGACCCAACCCAGTGAATGGAATATTCTGAAAACTACTGGGAGCGACTAAAAGATTTTAAACAACATGGCCAGATACATTTAAAGACTTTTAAGATGTGGCAGCCATACAGAATATAAGTTGGGCGGAGATGGCCTGGAGGCCAGGAGACCAGGTAGGAAACTGTTGAAGTGGTCCTGGCTACAGGGGACGAAGCCTGAACTGGGGTTGGACACACATATTTAGGGGCGGGCTCAGCAGGAAGTGGTGGCAAAGAGGTGAGAGCAAGAGAGGGAGGGCCTAGGGAGACTTCCAGGTTTCTGCACCGGGTGGGTGGTAACTGTCGGGTGGCTTTTTTACCACAAAGATTTAATTCCGTGTGCACTTTCCATGTTCCAGAAGAATCATATTTCTAGTGATATTTTGTAAATGGAATCATGATTGCAGTGTGCTGGAGAAGCCCCCAGTTTATAGCAGTGGGTTCCGTCCAGGCTTCTTAAAGTAGTGGAGCTCTTGGGTGCCGGGTGCTCTTGGCAGAATGCCACGAAATACCAAAATAAGCACCAAAGCTTATGCTAAATCAAATACCATTATATACTAGATACTGTGACGAGCTTTGGCTTAGGAGCCTAACTCTGAATCCTGGTCCAGGTCAGTAGTAATAGCCACGTGGTGTTGGGTAAGGTACCTGAACTTCCTTCAGCCTAGGTTTCCTCATCCGAAATAAAAGAAGATGTGCATGTCGACTATTGTCATTATGAGCATCACAGTAGTTAATATTTACTCAGTGTTTAATATCTACCAGACACCATTTAAAGTTCTTAACTTGGATCATCATATTTAATCATTCAAAACAACCCTGAATGCCAGGAACTGTTCTTATCCTCATTTTACAGATGGGAACCTGAGACACAGAGTTTAAGTAGCTTGCCCCAGTACACACAATTGGCAGGAAGCAGATGACTTTAAACCGAGGCGGTGTGACTCGAAGAGCCTGTGCTCCTCCCCTCTGTACTAGTGTTAGTATGTGATACGTGCTTATTAAAGTGGTTGGCACCCTCAGGAGACAGGAGGGATTATTAGTATAGTTAAATCTGTTAGGGTTCCCAGAGATGTCGGACCAGTAGGATGTAAATACATAGAAAATGAAATTTATTTTAAAGAATTGGTTTCCATGATTGTGGAAATCTGGTGGCAAGTCCAATATCTGGTGAGGAGGCCGATAGGCTGCAGACTCAGAAAAAGTCGGAGTTTGAGTTCAAAGGCATTCTGCTGTAGAACCAGGAAGTGCTGATGTTGGAACGCAGGCCTGAAAGCAGTCTACTGGAGAATTCCCTCTTGCTCAGGAGGTCGGCCTTTTGTTCCGTGTAGGCCTGCCCCTGATTGGCTGAGGTCCACCCACGTTTTGGAGGGCAATCTTCTTTACTTAAGAAGTCCACCGATTTAAATGTAAATTTCATCCAAAGACACCCTCATAGAAACATCCAGAATAATGTTTGACTAAATATCTGGGCACCAAGGCCCAGACGAACTGATGCATATAATTAATCATTACACTGAGCAACAGCAGGCTTCAAAAGTCTAAGAAGAAATGTATGGGGAGGGGGGAATCTCAAAACATTCTATTTATTATTTTAATGCTGTCTGTGTATTGGGAAGAGTTTACCAGTATTCTGACAATTTCTTGGCCTAGCTATGGAACATGAGTCTGTGGTGTTCCCTATCTTGTGATATTAGGGTTGGGAAGAACCTTCAGTTTTCCCCTAGTTCAGTTTCCCTTCCAAGATACTGATGCTGTTTGTGATAGGTCAGAAAGACAACACCGAGCCCCTCTAAAACATGTCGTTCATTACTATGTAAAGCAGCCACTGCCACCGTTGGACGACTTAATTGTGAACATTTTTTCCTTTATAATGAACAAAAATTTTTTTTTGCTAAATTCTATTTTGTTTTGATTTTAGTGAGAGGGGGAGGGAGGGAGAAAGAGAGGGAAAGTAACATCCATGTGTGAGAGAGAAACATTGATCAGTTACCTTCCGTATGCACCCTGATCTGGGACCAAACCCGCAACCCAGGCATGTGACCCAACCGGGAAGCTGACTGGTGACCTTTCAGTTTGTGGGACGACGCCCAGCCGGCCGAGCAGCACTGGTTGGGGTCTGATGAGCAAATATATTTGCCGAGAGTACCTCCCTTGTCCTTCAGAGTTCCTCAGAGCATCGTTCCTTTTGCTGCGTGGGTCCTCTCCAGACAACTGAAGGTGGCAGTCACAGTTCTGGCATGCGGCCTGCTTTCCGCTGTCGAATGGCTGTGCTGTCGGGCCAGGTGTGGCCCTCCTGGGCGCCGCTTGTAAACTGGAATTTTGTTCCTTTTGTCAGAGAGTATATTTTACGTTTGTAATACTCTAGAGTGAAGCAGTATATCAGATTTTGGGGAAGTCAGGTGGTGACAGTAGTAGGGATCTTGAAGGGGTGAGGGAAGAAAAGATACACTGACTGCCTTTTGTGTATATGCGTGTATAAATAGATGCATATGTATGTTATTGTGCATAACACATATATTATGTATAATTAACCCTCCCTATAATCCTATGAGGATTAATATAGTCTACATGAGCTATATATCTATAGATAAAGTCTACCTATGAAGTAGTGCTTGTTAGTGCTACTTCGTAGATAAGAGAACCAAGACTGAGAGGAGTCTAGTGATGTGATGAAGCTGCCCCTAGTGGAGGGACCAGGATTTGAAGCCTTTTGGGGTGACTTCCAAACCCATGCCTGTTGTATGTCAGGCTGAGAGTCGGGCGTGGCTATTGCAAAGTTGATTGACGGGTGCAGAAGAGCTTGTCTTTTGTACTTCTTGGCTTTACACTAGATCGGCTCCCTTTCTCTCTGTGTACCTGGAATAAGGAAATCATTATGTTTTATTTTACCTCTGACAGTTACTTGCTGGACAGAAGAAAAGCTCCCCTTTCTGGACCTTTGAATACTATCAAACATTTTTCGATGTAGACACGTACCAGGTTTGTAAAGCAGTTTTATCTTTGCTTTTACATGTAGTGGAGACTTGTTTCTTCAGAGGTTAAGCAATGAGATAGTGTGAAAGCTTCTGTACTTTTGTGAGACACTGCGTAGGGTCTCACAAAAGTAAACGGTTACTAGTATTTGAAAATACGACCATCATAAAAGCTCTAATGACTGAGTTTTAATTTTGCGGTAGTTGAGTTTATTAATCTTAAAAAAAATCTTCAGTAGACTTACTGCTGTGTTGTTTTCCAGGTCTTTGACAGAATAAAAGGGTCCCTTTTGCCAATACCAGGAAAAAACTTCGTGAGGTTATACATCCGCAGCAACCCAGATCTCTATGGTATGTGTTGTGCCTTTTTGATTCTTCACCATGTGCCCGCTGAACTCAGGTGAGGGTGCAGAGTGCCTGGAAAGCTGGAGAGTGTACTGTTGGCAGGGCATGCGGCATTTTATTTGACTTTTCTGATTCTCATTAGCAACCCTTGCAAAGAATTTTGGAGAAAATGCAATTATCTGTTCCATTAATGCCATGATTATAAGTAATATTAGGTCCTTTAAAAGTCTTCAAATGACATTACAAACTCGGGACAAATTAAGTTACTTTTTATAAGAGGAGATTGTTGACTTCAGTTTCAGAGGAATTGGTTTGGGTGGGGGAGTGCGCGTAAGTGTTTTTACATTTTTTATTGGCCCAGCTCTGCCTTCAGACAGACTGGCTCCTCCCCTTGGGACTCAGCAGCAACAATAGAAGTCTGTCTGTCAGAGGGGTGGGCCAGGAGATGACTGTCATCCTGGATGTCCCTGCTATCTGAGAAAGGTCAGAGGCCACCCAGTACGCTGCAGGAAAGGGCTCCACCAGGAGTGGTTTTGTGTGTTTGAGGGGAGTCAGTGGCCTGAGTGCTTTCGTGTGCGGGTGCTCTGTGAAAGGCCTCATGTGCGTGGTCACATTTGATTCCTGCAGTAACTTTGGGATAGGTATTGTTATCCCCGTTTTTCTAAAGAGGAAGCTGATGCCCACTGAGGTTTAGTAATATGTATACTCAATCCTAAACAGTAAGTATTGGAGTGACTATATGTATTGATTACAAGAGGAAAGGAATTCATGAGAAATTTCTGGGTGCCAGTTAATACATACATTATTTGATCCTTGAAATGAGACTGACTATATATTCAGTACTGTTATCCCTGTTTTCTATGTGAGGAAACTAAGGCCGAGAGTTGTCAAACTAAAAAAGAGTAGAACTAGAGCGCAGTTCAGCATTACGGAAAGCCGAGACGTATTCTGTTAGCTGGAGGTTTGAAGCTACAGTGACTTGTCATCGTATAGTACCAACATCCAGTGTCTAAAGCCAGGGTAAGTGTGGCTGCTCTGGAGGCCGAGGGGCCCCTTCTGTTCAGACGCAGCTCTTTGCCACAGGACCAGGAGTTCCACCCAGCGATCTACGGAATTCCTGGAGCGCCAGTGAGCACGGTGTGATAACCATCGCCTTGGCCATGCCCGCGTACACAGGTTGCCGAGCGGTTTCTTTTCAGCTGTCTCATTCATTCTTCTAGTCTGAGTGCTTCTCGAGAGGCTGACTCTGTGTCTGAGTATTCCATGCCCTCAGTGCCTGGTACAGGGCTTGGCTCAGACAGTTTGTAAGCACCTTGCTTCATGCTAGAGACCGAGGGTTCAAAGACAAAGCCATAGTCTCCACCCGCAAGGGGGAAGAAGAGAGAACTAACGTGTTGAGCATTCTACAAGTGCCAAGTGCAAAGCTTGTAAAACAGGTTAAAGGCATTATCTTTAACTGTTTTATTTCCCACACTCCAGGGTAGCCTTATCAAAAGAAAACAATTGAGGTTTGTTTTATCATTCTTTGTGCTTTTCTGGATGTTAGAAATATTTCATTGTATAAAAACCACATAGTACAGTTGAAATTAAGGCTCCTTCCCACCCCACCCTGTAGTAAGAGTAGGAATTTGGCAGGAAGGAGGAAGAGAGAGGCTGTATGAAGCAAGGTGTGGGCCCGGGACGCACGTGTGGGGGGGTGTCCCTGGAGTCTAAGCTTCCACTGTGCCTGAGTGCTCTGGAGGTAGCAGCGGAGGCCAGGCCTAGTTGGCAGTGGGACTTGGTAAGTAAGTCTGACAGCTCTGTCACGGGCACTGTGGTACTGCGGCCACTTGTAGTATTGTGGCCTCTTGTGATGATACGCTTGGATGGTCTCCCCCCATCAACAACATGAGTTCATTTTGTTAATTTGTCCTACAAAGCTTTCAGGGATTTTTTTTTTTTTTTAGATTTTATGTATTTATTTTTAGACAGAGGGGAAGGGAGGGAGATAGAGAGGGAGAGAAACATCAGTGTGAGAGACATACATCAATCAGCTGCCTTCCACATGCCCCCAACTGGGGACCCAGCCCTGCAACCCAGGCATGTGCCCCAACCAGGAATCGAACCAGTAGCCTTTCAGTTCACAGGCTGGCACTCAGTCCACTGAGCAACACCAGCCAGGGCAGGAATTTTTTTATTATTGTTGGTTGTAGGTTTTTTTTTAGTTTTTTTGTTTGTTTGTTTGTTGCATCTTTAAGGTGCTAGGCTCTCAAAATGATACAGTGAACAAGATTTAGTCCTTGGCTATAGCAGAGAGCTAAAAGGATGGTGAGTACACCACGATGTGTGGGAAGTTGAGGGCGACTCCGGGAGTGCCCAGTCGAGTGTCTGTGCTCCCTTTCTTGCCTTTGGGACCAGCGTGGCTCTGAAGAGCACTGACCCATTTCCGCTCGTCCTCTCACCCAGCACAGTAATTCTCTTAATTTTAGGATGTGTCAAGGTGCCTGCAATTACCCCAGAAAGTATTGCAAAATGTTAGTGAGATTGAAAATGACATTCATAAGATTTATTAAAACCTCCAGATTTAAAATTATATTTGTTCTACTAGAACTTTTCCTAGATGAGGAGAAACAGGGACAGTGTTCATGAAATGAAGCGAAATGATGAAAGGGATTTGCAAGCACGGTGGACTCGTCCATTCAGTGGAGTGTGTTGTAATCACGGAAAAAGAATAAAGCTGATTTTGATCTTAGCTGTGGTAGAAGCTCCAGGATATATGAAGGGGAAAGTAAACATGTGTGTAATCGTTTGTAGAAGACATGCACACACATGCACATATGCACTTGCTTTTATGTGTATAGAGATCTCTGGCAGGATTTACCAGAAACTGGTTACAATAGTGAGGTCTGGGAAGGGGAAATGCATAGCTAGGGACCAGAGAGCGAAGAAGGTTTATTCTTCTCTGTATTCCCTTTTGAACCTTTCAAACACTAAACTCTGTGCATGTGTTACTTTTTTTATTAAGAAGAAACAAGGAAAAAAAGAAAGCCTTGAACACACATAGGGAATTGGTAGATCACACTAACTCTTCCCTAAAGTGTTCTGCTTGCCCCAGTCCTTGCAGAAAGACCTGTCTGATTTGAGGTTTGTTGGTTGGTTGGTTTGTTTCCTGGTAATAACATTTGGCACTTACATAAGGGAAGTAACTTGCTTCCTGAATCCTGATGGTAAAAGTTGAACACAATGTCTGAATTATTTTGGTGATCTTCCAATAAAAGAAGCTGTAAACAAATTAGTGTCTTTGTTCACCTCATTATGAGAGGTGTTTTGGCTTTTGCGTTCCAATCCCCCATCTTTAAGGCAGCTAATTACTGAGTTTTGCGTTTGGCCTTTTAAAAGAGAAAATTCCTGCTAAATGAGTATTGAATGCATCTAAAAATCATATTCCCTTGCTTACATGAATAGGGCAAGGGAGTTAAGAAAATATTCTTTAAAAATCTAAAGGCTGGTGCTTCATTTTCTCGTCTCTGAATTTTCTGGTTTCCCTTGCAGGTCCCTTTTGGATATGCGCCACGTTGGTCTTTGCCATAGCCATTAGTGGGAATCTTTCCAATTTCTTAATCCATCTGGGAGAGAAGACATACCATTACGTACCCGAATTCCGAAAAGGTTGGTGAATAGCTTGACTCGTTTGGAATGCTGTCAGTTTGTAACCACGAGTTCCTTTCTCCCACTGAGCTCCTGGTCCCCTGTCTCTCGGTGCGGCACCCCTGCTTTCTGTGTTTCAGGGCTCAAACATACGTGGTGTCTCAGAATTTACCGCCCATCCATATAAACCCACATAATTAAAAAAATGTGAAATACACATAAAATTTACCATGTTAACCACTTTTATTTACTTTTTATTTTTTTAAAGATTTTATGTATGTACTTTTTAGAGAGAGGGAAAGGGAGGGAGAAAGAGAAGGAGAGAAACATCGATGTGTGGAGAGAAACATGGATCGGTTGCTTCTCTCATGCCCCTACCCAGGGACTCGTAGCCCAGGCCTGTGCCCTAACCGGGGATCGAATCAGAGACCTTTGGGTTTGGGGGACAATGTCCAACCCACTGAGCCACTCCAGTTACAGCCATATTACCCATTTTTAAGTGTACCATTCAGTGGTATTAAGTAAGTCACAATATTGTGAATCCATATAATCTTCTGGAAAACTGTAAAGGAATGCCTAATAGCAATTGGAATTTATTCAAAGAAAAATGTGCAAAATAAACAAAAAGCAGTGTGCATGAAAGTTTCCATTGTGGCATTATTTGTGTTATCTAAATCTTGGGAACAGTAAGGGCGTTGTTATTTAAGTCACAATGACTCAATTAGCGAGGTCCGTAGCCACTAATTATGAAGATCTAGTGCGGGTGTCCAGCCCACGGCCCACGGGCCACATGTGGCCCAGGATGGCTATGAACATTGCCCAATGCAAAATCATAAACTTACTTAAAACCTTGTTTTTTCTCACCAGTTAGTGTTTGTGTATTTAATGTGTGGCCTGAGACAACTCTTCTTCCAGTGTGGCCCAGAGACGCCAAAAGCTTGGGCACCGCTGCTTCTAGAGCACGGTGGAGGCCGATCGTCCAGACCGATGCCTGTGCTGTCAGCAGCTTTGCTAAAGAGAACTCTGTGGGTGGTCGAGGCCCTGAAGGGGAAACGCAGAAATGAGTGTGTGTCCTAGTCGTGGACATGTGGGTGACATTCCTGTTTCAGAGCTTCCTTTCTCGTGGTAGTACTGGATAATTAAAAACAAAAACAGCTTTCAGGGACTTGCAGATGAGAGCCACTCCAGAGTGAGAAAGTTTGGCTCTGTAGGGGATGGACCTGGGCCACTCCCTCAGTTTGTCCTCCCGCCCGGCCTGCTGTCCTGCTGCGAGGCTGTACACTGGCCATATGAAAGCATGGTCTCGTCGACCAGGTCACTGGCTTCAAGTTCCAGCCCCTCCACTTAGTAACTTCTACCGTGTTGGGCAGGCTATTTCATCTCTGTTGGCCTCAGATTCCTTATCAATGAGATGGAAATAATAGTACCTATATTATAGGACTATTGTATGAATAGAGTCGATATATGTAAAGCAACATTACATGTATATACATATATGTGAACAGACACGTGCATGCACGCAGAGATGTGTATTTACCTGTATGTATGTGGGTGTACCCCTCTGTAGCCTTCTGTCTTTCTTTCCCTGTACCCTCCATGCCCAGTTTCCCTTCTCTTTCCTTCCCATCGTGGAGTCAGACCTGGATTCGTTCCCAACTCCATTGGTCAGGTGACCTTGGTTAGAGGTTAACTGAATGCATCCTGTCCATGAGGTACAGACCCTGCCTTCAAGTAGCTTCAGCGGTTAATCAGAGAAAGACAGGGAAATGCACATTGTTGGGAATAGGATGTGGTAACTCTGTACTGGAAGTAGGTGTAGGTATGCTGACAGAAAAGAAGGAGTGGATCACCTGCCTGAGGGTCTGGAAGCTTGGGAGGGTCTTTATCTGTTCTTTTTCTCTTTGGCTGAGCACCCCAACATCAGGAAGTCAGGGGACGTGTGTACAAGTAAGATAGTCATTGCCTCTGTCAATAACCAGGTTTCCATTTTATGTAAAGACTGTGGGTGACACATCCAAGTTCAGATCCTGCTGCCACTGCTTATTAATTATTTGACCTTGACCACTTAGCTTCTCTGATCCTGTATCCTTGTCTCTAAAGTGAAGATATAGAATATATGAAATAATGTGTTTACATATCTGTTAACAATATGAAAGACTAATTATTGGTTATTTATTATTCATCAATCAGTATTTTAGGTATACCTGTTTTTTACTCATTTAATTATAATAATCTTTTAAGGTGTAGTATACTGTTATTTTTCCCATTTTACAGATAAGGAAACTGAGGTAGGATGGTTAAGTAACTTCCACCCAGGGCTACTTAGCTATGAGTGGCATAGCTAGGATCAGAGCCCATGGAGCCTGCATCCGGAGTCTGTACCCCTGACTATTACACAGTGTTGCCTCCCGATAAAGCAGTCAGTGTGATGCCTGATACCCAGTGGCTAGCTGTGACCATAGTAGTGATTCTTTCCCCCTTTTTTTAGTTATCTGAGAAAAAGAAACGTTATGTCAGCATATTTATGTTTGGCTTAATCAGGGAGTTTCCAGTGTGAACAAACCGCGCTGGGAGCTAACAATTTTGGATGGTCACACGTCTTAACCAGAGTCCGACTGTGATTGCGAGGGGTGCCTTTGTTCTCACCAAGAGTGTTAAGTGAATTACCTGTTGATTTTCACGTAGGAAGGGTGGTGCCGCAGGCTTGGCCACGGTTTGTGACCCTCCACTCCAGAAGAGAGGGCACAGGTCCTCTAGGGTACGCTGCTGCCAGAGCAGGAGGGAGGTGCCGTAATATACTGAACACTGCTGTTCTGAGGGGCCGCCAGATAGCTTCTCCACCACAGACACGGAATTACTTAAAGAAGGAAATGAAACTGGAGAATATTTCAAGCAATTCATCAATGAGCTGGAACTCACTATTTCAGAGTCAGAAGGAACCCTAAACAGCATGCAAAGCAAGTTAATCTGTACCCAGGGCATTTTAATAAATTTGCTAAAGAAATCAGTGTCAGCTCTTGTTATACTAGGAAAGAGGACGTGTTCTTCCAAGGGGATAGTTGGCTTTTATTTGACTGAAATGCCTAGTATATTTAAACACTTGGAGTGTGGCCCTCTGAAGTATATCAGTTGCATAATTTAGTTTTTAATAACCAATTTAATAATATTAGTTGTTAGTTAAACAAATTTTTAAAAACCATATGAGAGACTACTGGTCATCATCACTACCAAGACAAATGCTAAAGATTCATCAGTTCTGCACATTTATAGAGCGCCTACGTGTGTTGGGTGCTGTGCCAGCCTCGGTATCCATGAAGACCAGCAGGACAGGACCCCGTGGTCCAGCGCAGTGGATGGATGTGTGAGGAAATCGGCCCAGGGAGGTACTGGAGCTGCTCTCCAGTGCACGGGAGGTTCAGTGGGGATTAACGCTGTGTCCCGTCACCCGCAGTGTCCATGGCAGCCACAGTCATCTACGCCTATGCCTGGCTGGTTCCTCTCGCACTCTGGGGTTTCCTGCTGTGGAGAAACAGCAAAGTCATGAACATCGTTTCCTATTCGTTCCTGGAGATCGTGTGCGTCTATGGATACTCACTCTTCATTTACATCCCCACAGCAGTAAGTACACTTACGCTGAGTGATGTCCTGTTCTTGGTTGCATATTCCACCAGCGTCATTATTTCTAGCTTAATACTTATGTGCACCTGAAAAACACTCTGAACGTAGAAGTGCCGCATGAATGGGGGCTGAGCAGCCAAGTGCCTTCAGTGGATCTAAAGCCCTTCGCCGTGAAAGCTTTCCCCAGTATGTGTGCTGGGGGTGTTTCTCCGGGCTGTGCTGAGAACCAGAGAGGCCACGGGGGCCCAGTGCCGACTGACTCACGGGCCTTTATAAACATACGGCCCTGGAATGAACACATACCTCTCTGAAATGCCTCCAAAACCCCTCCCTTCCCTCTCTTCTTTCAGATACTGTGGATTATCCCCCAGAAAGCCATTCGCTGGATCCTAGTCATGATGGCCCTGGGCATCTCGGGCTCCGTCTTGGCGATGACGTTTTGGCCAGCTGTTCGGGAGGATAGCCGGCGCGTGGCGCTGGCCACGATCGTGACGATTGTGTTGCTTCACACGCTGCTTTCTGTGGGCTGCTTGGTACGGTCTCGTTCCTGTGTCCTTACTGTGTGCTTTAAGTGCAAATGCCGAAAAGCCTCAAACTGTTAGACGTGATCGTTCTTTAAAAACTGGCTGCACGAAGTAAGTGCTGTTTTAGACAGACTCTGCTGGATGAGAAGTGGCAAAGTCATGGGGATTTGATTGTCATCTCCAGCTTTGCCTAATTTCTAATGTTTGGTTAAGATTTGGTGTCTGGCCAGAGGGCATGGGGTGGATGAATGTCTATAAATAGGATTGGGGGGTTCTGCCTTTGGATGCTTTTGCTAGTTTTCTGCACATAACTAGAAAAGAGTTTTGAAATTTAAAGCTTCATAGGTGGGAAGCTTGAGAATGCAGCTGAATATAGGAAAGGGGAGAATTAAAACTTTAAGGTGAACAACATGTAAAACAGTTATTGAGTTCACGTGTTTAGATGTCTTTTTAAAAGGGAGAACGTGTGCTTTTGAGTCAGACAGGTCCGAACTGAAGACCAGCTCTGTCACGCACTGGCTGGTGAACTTCCCTGCATCGGTAACGTTGCTATAGTAGGTCCTGCCTCAGGTGGATGTTCTGAGGATAAGATAAAATAACGTAGAGCACAGAACGTAGAACATATCCTGTGAATTAGACCCCTTTCCTTTGGTCCGAAGGAGATGGGACTTTGTATCTCTCACACACGTGGCACACAGAAATGGCTGTCCCCGGCCTTAACGAGGCCGGTGCAGGTTTTGAAAAAACTCTTGAGTTCAAGAATGTAAATGGTCACTGGTGCAGGAAAGGACGTGCCCCTGGGAAGTCGTCCACGGAGCACATGTCCGGACCCTTGGCCAGGCTTTGCAGTTATGGGAGGAAGTATTTCCGTGGCACCATTTGATCTTTAATTTTTGTGTAGACAACCGTGGTCTCTCCAAGTGCATTAATAAGATTCTAATACTTTATCATTGAACAAGTCTCATAAAACGTGTCCAGTCAGAAACACGGACCTGGTTTACACACACTCCACCTGTGCCTAAGCTTTAAACCCTCGCGACAGAGGACTGTGAGCTTGATGCACGGCAGAGTGACACTGTTCGTTCCTGGCGCTTGGAATCTCTGGCTGATCCCTTGAAATGCTGCTGGGACCCTTCTGTTTGCCGAAGAAGAATAACCTGTTTATTGTAACTGCCACTGTAATGCCTCTCACCGGCGTCTTCCCATCTCTCTTCTGAATTTTTTCCCCCTTACATACCTGGTGAGGAGAAAAGGCATTGCCTTTTTTGGTTCTGTAAAGAATAGAGAGGAGGAAGGTAGATTGGATGACGGAGCTGGGAGGTGTGGTTGTGGTTGTTGTTATTACTAGTATTAACCCATTTCATCGGTATGTGTGGCCAGGATATTTACCTCCTGTGCTTATTACTCCCTTTTGGGGTAAATGACTCTGACGTTAGGATTTACCTGCCCGTCTTGCTACTCAGGAACTTTTTATTTTTTTATTTTTATTTTTATCCTCACTCAAGGACATTTTTTCATTGCTTTTATGAGAGAGAGGAAAGGAGAGGGAGAACATCAATGTAAGAGAGAAGCATCCAGTGGTTGCTTCCCATGTGTGCCCGCACCAGAGACTGGTGCATGGACAGGGATTGTATGCTTCCAGCCTGGGGTGGCGTTCACACACACCTGCGCCCAGACAGGGGATCCGACCTGGAATCTAGGGGGTGTGCCCTGACCGGGAATCAATGCTGCCATCTTTCAGTTATGGGATGACGCACCAACCAACCAAGTCACATCGGCCACGGCAGGAACTTTTTAAAAGAGAGTGCTATAATGAAGTGGGAGGAGCACTGGACTGGGAGCTGCTGAGCACTATGGGCCCTGGCAAGTGATGTAACTCACAGAGCCTTGGTTTCCTCTTTTGTCAGGGAGGTTCATATTTTCAGTGGCTTTTTAAAGACTCAATGAAATGGCTGTGAAAGCCCTTCATATACTGGGACAGTTTCTTCAGATACAAAGAACTTGTTCAGAGAGCCCTGTGTCGTCAGAAGCTTCCAGCACCACTCTGCGGCGTATTCCTCCCGAGTGCCCCAACGTCATACAACTCTAAAGACTCTGCGCATTCCTCGGCGCCGCTCACTGGCATCTTCCCGTCTCTCTCCTGAACTTTTTACCCATTGTTACCTGGTTGAGAAGTTGGAGGAGTGCAGGAGACAGGAGAAAAGGCTTTGCTCTGTTGCGCCCTCAGGGACTTGGCGGAGCAGGGAAGAGTGGACGGCAGAGCAGGGAGGTACTTGCGGGTGCAGGGCCTTTTCTGGCAGCAGTTTTTTCCTCCTCAGAGAAGGGAGCCATCCCATGGTCAGGTGTGTAGCAGGGCCCGCAGTGCCCGGGGTTTTGTTCTGCACACTGATCACCTCCTCCTTTCTCTCCTGGAGTTGTGCAGCGCAGGAGGGCCAAAGCAGAAGTCAGGAATGGGTTCTAGTTCCAGCTCCATCACTCCCGGCTCTGGTTATTTCCCCTCGATAGACCCCCACCTCTTCACTTAGAAAAAGGAGCGGTAGTGACACCCTTACTGTTAAGGATGAAATGGTATGTGCTACGTGAGAAATAGGACAAACTGTACAAATGAAGACATTATTGGAAAGGCAGGGAGAGGAGTTGGCAGGGGGTTAATTGAGCCAAGGGACACCAGCTGAACCAGACGGCTTGGCCTTCTCACTCTCCCCCGGGAGCGCTGATTGGTGTTTTTGCCTCAGTGCAGTGAGGCGAGTGACAGCCCTGTACCTGCTGAGGTCCCCTTGGTGCTGCCCCTGCACACAATGGCTATGTTTGTGCTGGCACACACCTGGCAGGAACCCTGAGGCAGCAGAAGAGGGTGAGTCTGGTATGAATGGAGATGTATGAACCTACGTTTGAGGTGGTTAGTGCTGCTGGCAGAGGGTCCTGTGCCCTCGTATTTGTGGAACTAATGAATCGTAACTTGCCCTGAGAGATCATTTTTTCCAGTCCTTTTGTTTTACAGATAAGAAAACTAAGGCCTATGTGTCACACATACTTTTAGAAACCAAAAAAGGGGGGAGTGGGGTATAAAGGGAGTAAATGGTGGTAATGGGAAAAATACAATAAAGATTAAATCTAGAAAAAGAAAAAAAAAAGACTAAAAGGGCTAAAAGTTTTTTTTTTTTTAAATAACAGGGTACTTTCACATTTTTGTATTATTTGAATTTGTTCAACATGTATTTAAAAGCAGTGGGCCCTAGCCAGCGTGGCTCATCGGTTGTAGTCACGTAGTAACCTAAAGGTTGGGGGGTTTGAATCCCAGTCAAGGCACATACCTAGGTTACAGGTTCAGTCCTCTATCGGTGTGGGTACATGTGACTGCCACCTCCCCCATCCCCCCTGTGTGTGAACCCTCCCCCACCCCCCTGTCCAGATGCAAATGAGTACAGGAGGCTGTCGATGCTTCTCTCCTGTATTGATGTTTCGCTCTCTCCCTCTCTTTCTCTAAAAGCAATGAAAAAAATGACCTCAAGTGAGGATTAAACAAATAAAATAAAATCAGTGGAAAAAAAATATATTCCTTTTTTCTTTTAAGAGAGAGAATTCCTCACTTAATCTGTAAAGTTAAATTAAACTGTCAAATTAAACAGTTCCCAACAAAACAAAACTAAGGCCCATAACGGTGGAGTGACTTGTCCAACTTACAGTGCAAGTTATTAGCAGAGCCCAGTTTAGAACTGGGGCCTCTTGTCTCGCTCGTTCCATCTGATGAGGGTTTCCTCCAGGAGTCTGGGAGAAAAGCATTGTTCCTGCATCGTTGAGGCTCCATGGCTCAGTGCTCCTGCCAGGTAACTGGAGGGGCTCAACACTAGCAGCATGGCCCGACCCCCACCTTAAGCTGGGGATTGTTCTTTCCCTGCCTCAGAAGAAAGTTGGTGGAAGGGGTTCTGGGGAGGAAGACTTTTAAAGATAATAGAATTACTCTGGGAATGTGATAAACTAGAGGGAGTCTGTTGCTAGAAACTTTTTGAAATGGACTGTTAACTGAAAATCTGTTTGGGAAAGCTCCTGTGTGTTGTGTTGGTGCCCCCTTCTGGCCAATAGAGAGCAGAGCAGGTGAAATGGTTCTTAGCTTATCAGCTTATCTTTTTACCTTCCTAACACCCTGGACATGCAGTGGTCCTTGATTTATTAACGTTTCACCTTTCTTTTGAACATCCAATATTCAAGGCTAGTGAGGTTGATACTTTCCTGGGCTAAAGTTAGGATTCTCAGACCATGACACAGGTGGGAAAATCCTCTTTGCTGTTTTATCTCTTTCACTCCTCCTGATTTTTGACAGTTAAATTGTAGATGGTAAGTGGAAGCACTTAACGAACCTTTCATTTCCAAGCTGAAGAACTATGAGGTCTGGCCTGCCTGGCACTTTCATTTTCAGGTCTTTACAGAGCTACCTAGTTAGCAGCAGTCTATCATAGTTCAGTTCATTAAGTATTAATCTTTGCACTGTGTGCCAGGCCCCGGTGAGGAGCTGGTGACACAGAGACCAGAAGGGTACAGTCTTTGGAGGAGAGACTAGAGCTTTGGAAGTAGAAGGACCCGTCTTTGAGTCCTGGCTTCACCACTCATTAGCCATATGCATCTGATTGAACAATAGCCCCTCTGAACCTCAGTTTCTTCATCTGTCAAATGAGGGTAATAATAACAACTCATGGGGTTGTTATGAGGATGAAGTTACATGTAGTAAATGCTCAGTAAGTGGTAGTGAAATTTACAAAGGCACTCCCAGCCGAGTGAGTGAGACAGACAGGAGCAGAGACGATTGTAGTTCAGTGTGATGACCAGTGTGTTACAGGGAAACGTAGGAGCCACGAGGACCCGGAAGCACTATTAGCATGGAGTCTGGAACACTGTTTTTTAGTGTGTTTTAACTCTCTTATGGGCCTTCTTTTTCTACAGGCATACTTTTTTGATGCACCAGAGATGGAACATCTCCCAACAACTACAGTTGTTCCAAACCAAACAGTGGTAGCAGCCAAATCCAGCTAAAGAGAAAAGTAAGAGATTATATTTTCATCTCCGTGCTGTGTGGTAGGTGCAGTAAAAAATGGGCAGGTGCGTTGGTTGGTACAGTGAGCATAGGAACAGAGAGGGCCAGACCTTTTAATCTTTTTGCACAATTTAGTGTGGTGTTTGTGTACATGTGTGTCCCTCTTGCCGAAGTCTTCAGTTGTGAAATTTGCATGATCTGACTTTATAAATTTGGGAAACATAAGCGTTTGGGTTTTTCTAGAAGAGGAGTTCCTGCCTTTTGGGCCCAGCATCCCTTCCGCTCTACTCCCTCTCCCCTTCCCAGCAGCACAGTATAGGTTTTTTCCCTTTGGTTACAGTCCTGGTGGTTTGTTGTTATTTTTTATTTGTTTGTTTGTTTTAGTTTCCCTGTGACTTTTTCACCTGGCCTCAGGCTCTGAATGTGACCCTCTCTTAAATTACCCATGGCTTCTCCAAAGCTTACAAACTCTCATGCCTGGTACGTTCTCTGAGCCTCCGATGATTCCACTGCCAATGGTTAGCTCAGTGGGTGAGAGTACAGGAGAAACGTCAGTCCCCCCACAGCCTATTCCTGACCTCCCTGTTCTATCTCCTCAGTATTCCAAGGCCGCGGCCAGGCCCAACTTGCCCTTGTTGGAATCCTCATGCTTTTGCATTTGCTGTTCCAGATGTCTAAAACATTCCTTCCCTTCCAACGGCCATCGCTTACCTTGCTACCCTACTACACCCTGTGTTGTACATCACAGAGGGGGGTCTTGTTTGAACTGGGTCTTGAAGGTTGAGCAGAAGCAGTTACCCATTGTTCTGAGGAGTAGTCAGCTTCCCGTGATTTGGGGAAGGTGACGACGTGGGCTGTTCATTGGGGCACAGTGATGCCATATCACTGAGAACAAGAAAATCTGGAGCGAGGTACAGGTAGAGAACACAGTGGTGACAGTTGCCTGGGTCTCTGCCTTGGCCCAGAACACCTGACATCCACCTGGTGAGGCCCTGGTGGAGGGCTCTCGCAGCCTGCTCCTGAGCTGAGACTTCATTTCCTTCCTTATAGTACGGTTATGAAGGCTCCAGACCAAGTGTCCCAGGTGCTGTAACCTTAAGAGTTAGAAGCTGGCATCTGAGAAGACCCTGGCCCTCAGGGCCTTGTAGACCTCCCATCCTGATTTACAGAGATTTGATACCTCTGAGCTTTGCTCAGATCTATAAACTTGGGTGTCAGCACCTCCACTTGGGTGTCAAGTCTCCAAATGAGATCACGATAAACAGTTTCTGGGGCGCCCCCCTGGCAGAAGCATTAATCTCTTTGCCAGGGAGAGGGGCTGTCCAGAGCTCCAGGCTCTGCAGATTTATGGGTTGGCTGTGCCCTTTCCTGTAATCTCTGGACTCGCAGCTTTTGCTGAAAAAGTGATGGCTTCTAATCTCTCAGATAACCTTCTTCATGTAAATCTGTGCATTGGGGTCTTAGCCTAGAGTGCATTACTGGGAGAAAGTTAACCCCTTTTCTCCCTGAAACCTCCAATTACTTGTAATCAGGGAAGCTACCCCTACATAAGCCACTGATGTTACTAAGAATATCTGTCTTTCTTCTTTCCTTCCTTCCTTTTAAAAAATTAACTTATTACCTGAGGGCCAATGCCATTTCTTCTCTTAGCCAAAACCCTGGTAAAGCCTGGAAACTGTACCTACAAGTCTTGCTTCAGCTCGAGGGCTGGAATATCTGAAGGGCCGCAGCTAGACTGGGGCTGCCTTCCCGGGGCGGTGACAAGTGGGTCTGTCCAGAGTAGCGCGGCCAGCAGACAATTATGCCGTAGTGTGAGAAGGGCTTTAATAAGAGATGAGCATCAGGAGACTCCTTTATAATTAAAACCCTCCTGATTCATAATACACAGGGTTTATACGCAATTATCCCTTCACTCACTCATGTCAAGAGTGCTCATTTTATAAGCCAAAGCTCCACTCCTTTTTACTAGGTTTACACACATCAGTCCTTTTATTCTGAAATCAGCTTTAACTCATTGCTCTAATCCCCTTTAACACAGCGTCCAAACCGCATGACTTTACACCATGCTAACGCTCTTTTCTCCCGGGCCGTTATTCTTCTCCACACCGTGTCTGAAATGTCCCTGCCCAGAGAATCCATTCTCAGTTCCCAGGCTATTTCTTTCTCAGTGTTCTTCGTTGTTCCCTTTCTTTTAGGTACATTGGGAGAACCTGGGGTGGCAAGTAGGCCAATATAACAACTTTTCATTCTTTTTTAAGAACTTATTTAGTGGAAAATTTCAAATGTAGATAAAAGTAGAGGGACTAGTACCTTGAGTCCACTTGTGCTCATCACAGCCCCCATGTGCTCCTCCCCACTTTCAGTGAGTGGCACCCCCGGCTGATCCCGCTTCACCCACATGCCCGCCTCTCTCCCTTACATTGTTTGAAGCAAATATAAGGCATCCTTTTGTTTTATCCATAATATTTAAATTCTGCATCTGTAAAATATACTCTTTAAAACATTACCACAATACCATAGTCACATCTAAAAAACTTATAACTCCTTAATATCAAATATATTGGGTTGGCCAAAAAATCCTTTCTGTTTTTTCTGTGCAGTGGCTGTGGTAGCTCTTAGTTGTCTTCAACTTCATTCGAAACAATCGTGTTAGATTGCATTGTGGCAGCTGACCTGTCAGCGCGCACTTAAAAACAAACTTATCAAAACCGGTTATTTTTTTGTGCAGCCATTTTAATATTGAAGGTGGAAGAAAATAAGCAACATTTTCAGTGTATTATGCTGTATTATTTCAAGAAAGGTAAAAACTCAACTGAAATGCAAAAAAAAGACTTGTACAGTGTATGAAGAATGTGCTGTGACTGATGGAACATGTCAGAAGTGGTTTTGAGTACTTTTGACATTTTGGCCAAATAATTCTTTGCTGTGGGGCTGTCTTATGCATTAGAAGATGTTTAGCAGCACCCTTGGCTTCTACTCACTAGAAGCCAATAGCAGGAGATAGCCGACATACTCAAAATATCCAAATCAATAAAGGTATTCGTGAATGAAAAATGTGTCTTTTATTTTACAGAAAAAACTAAACGGACTTTTTGGCCAACCCAATACATAAGTGTTTGAATTTCATATTGAAGTTGGTTGATTTATCTCTTAAATGTCCTTTTTCAAAAGTTCATTTTCAGAGAGAGAGGAAGGGAGGGAGCAGGGGAGGGAGAGAGAAATCAATGTGAGAGAGAAACATCCATCACTTGCCTCTCACAAGTGCCCCGACTGAGACCGAAAGGCCTGTGCCCTGACCAGGAATCAAATAAGCGGCTTCTCGCTTTTCCAGACAACACTCAGTCCACTGAGCCACACCGGTCAGGGCGTAAATGTCTTAAATTAGAGAATCCTGTTCTGTCGCCCTCTTTCCCTTTGCCATCTACTTGTTGAAGAATTGTCTATCTTATAGTTTCTTACTGTCTGGAGTTTGCTGATTGTATCTCCACAGTGTCATCTGACATGTTGCCCTATCATCTTTTTTTCTACAAATTGGTGGTTGTATCTAAAGATTTGATCAGATTCGGGGGCTTTTTTGCAGGGGGGTGGGCAAAACTACTTGATAAGTGCTGTCAAATTCTTCTATCCATAAACTCATAATGCCTAATTACCTTTCTTTTTTTGATATTAGTAGCCATTAATAAGCAATGCCTAGATCCACTAATATATCAGGTGCTCCAAAATGGTGATATTTCAAATCTGCTTTTCCTTCTTTGTTTATTTACTGGACTGCTCCATTTATAAAACTCCCCTCCATCTACCATTCGGCTCTCCAGTGCTACAGTTTATGTAAGAAAAGCTGCCCGGTGGCGGCAGACTGCTTTGGTGTTGAAGGTGCATCTTTAAACATAAATGGTATGCTTTTCTACAATTTAGTCCCTTTCTCTATGAGGGGGCCTTTATCCTGAGAGCTTTTTTGTTTTTGTTTTTCAGTTCACTTTTTTTTGTTGCAGTCTGGTTCTTTCGGACACCAAAGCCAGCAGGAAAGCTGACGGAAGGGCACGAAACTCCCGCAATCCGTGCGGTGCCACACTGAAGCCTGCTTGCCCGTTTACCAAACAAAAATTAAATGTTGTTCAGCACATGTGTCTTTCAGCTCTTCTGTCTCACCTGTCCACGGTCGTCGTGACCACACCCTGATTTGGAGTGAAATACGAGGGAGTCGGGTAGGCGGGCTCAGGTGCATTTGCCTCTCCTGTCCTGTTGTGCTTCGCCTTCAGTACGCCCTTAATTCCTGAAGTGGATCCACCCCAACTTCCGACGTCTTTTCTCTGAATTGTGTACAGATTTCCTCTTCTCTCCGAATGCTTGCCACCCTAAAGTGGCCAAACAGCGTGAACTTTGGTTGGGGTTCATTAGGCGCCTGAAAATTTGTCTTTGGTGACCTGATACTGGGCAACTGAACCTAAAGATTGCAAAATAAATACCTCACATAACAGCTGCGTCTGCACTTCATGCCTTTGACCTCAAGTTCTTCCCTGATTTTCGTCATTAGCATGCTGGAGGCTTCTGGGAATTTGACATAATGTGCTAGCTGTTGTGCTATGGGGGTTACATTGCTCGTCTGAACTTTTCCTCCTGTAAGTATGAAATAGTTGGTTTAAAGACCATGCTCGTTTAGAACCTGTTTTGGCAATGATTTTAGAAATTTCTTTTAGGGCACTTGGAGTGCCTCTGCAAGGTGGCATGCCTTCCTGGCTAGAGTGCATTCAGGGGAGAAACCAGTGACACCTCAGAGATGTTTTTAATACTTTATATTCCAAATGCACACCATGTGGGAGGTTGAGCTTCTGGCAGGTCAGGATTGCCAGTTCCCTCCTGAGTTTGTTGTCCTCTTCAGTTCAGAAGTTCCCTGTGTATCTTTGAGTAGGCTACAGAGGCACATTTGTACTTAAAAGGCTGGCCAGGCAGATAAAGAATGATGCACACAAATTCGGGTGATAGTGAGCTTAAGGTCACCTTGGTAAACCTAGGGACCTCATCTACAACAGAACTGGGTGACAAGATATCACCACAAACCCCAGAATTCAGGTAGGTGGAAACCACTGTCAGTTTGAAGACTTACGCAGTATTAGCAATTTTGTGGAAAGAAGCAGAGGGAAGCCACAGGGTGCCTGAGAAATATAAAAATAAGAGAACCTCAAAATAGCCAGCAAGAACTCCCTGGAAAGTACAGAGGACCAAGAGGAAAACAGCAGCTGGTACTGGGGTTGGGGGAGCTTTGTGCAACCCAGTTTGCAGCTGATGAGTGCAAGGGCTCCGAAGTAAGATCTGAAGAAGCTGGAGCAGTCCAGGTTACCTCTTATACCAGACAGAGTCTTTCTCGGACACCAGAGGGAAAAAATCAGGAATAGAATACAAATAGGGTAGGGTAGGGATGTCCGGAGCAAAGGCAATGGAAGTCCAGATGAGAGGGGGGATGGGGAACAGAGCCAGGAAATCTCAGAGCATCTGAAGCCATATTTTTGAGCATTTCATGAAAATATAGAAAAGGAAGTTGTCACAGGGGTGTCCAACCTGCTGCCCGTGGGATGTCTATGAATGCAGCGCAACACAAAATCGTAAATTTACTTAAAACATTATGAGATAATTTTTGTGATTACATGTCTCAGTATATTTAATGTGTGGACCAAGACAACTCTTCTTCCAGTGTGGTCCAGACATGCCAGAACACTGGACACCCCTGCTTGTAGAACCTTGAATTTAGCAAAGCTCTCCTGACTCACTCCTCCCTCCTAAATGTGCAGAAAAACTAATTTCATGTAAAAACAGGCAACTAAAAGGATTGCAAACAAATCTAACAAAGTTATTTAAAAAAATGAGGAGCAGAATAACATCCGTAATGAATGAAAGCACTCCGGAAACACGTGTCCACAAAACCAGATAAAAACTAATAATATTTCAAAATGAGCTAATGCAAATTTAAAAAGTAGTACAAGATAGAAATGCACAAATCAGAATTAGAAAGCAGAAATTAGGTAATAAAACAGTAAAGGAGAAGAAAGAAAAGGGAAAACATTTCACAAAAGAACTAAACTAGAAGGAATATCAGAGTAACAAAGCTGTTGCACAGTAGATAGTGCCTTAAAGGAGTAAAAATTGAAAAGAAGGAAAAAATTTTAATTCCAAAATGAATAAAGAGAAATCAAAGAAAAAATGACAAATATAGAAGATAGTCCAAAAAGTTCTAAAGTGTATTATGCATGTCCTAGAAGAAAAAAAAAGAATAAATATGAAAAAAAACTAATAATAAAAAACTTTTCCTGAAAAAAATTAAAAAGTCTGACTTCATATAAAAAGAACATACCTTGTACCTGGAGATCTCAACCCAGAAGATCAACACAGACATATTCTAGTAAAATCAGTGGATTTAAAAAAAATTTTTAATCCTCACCTGAGGACATGTTTTTATTGCTTTTTAGAGAGAGAGAAACATCAATGCAAGAGAGAAGCATCAATTGGTTGCCTCCCATCTGCCCTCAAACTGGGGATTGTACGCGCCTGGACCTGAGACCGAACCCGCAACCTTAGTATGCGCCCTGACTGGAAATTCAACCAACCGAGGCACATCTGCCAGGGCGTACAAGTAGTGGAGTTTAAAGGAAAAGTATATGGAGTATCCAGGCTGAAGACAAGTTCGCTTATAAGGGACCGTCAGATTGCCGTTAGACTTTGACAACAGCACTGGTTTTGTGCGCTTAAAATAAAACTAACTAAAATATAACTAACAAAAATGGAAGGAGAAGGGGGAACACTTACAAGGGAGAATAAGCTTGCTGATTGCCTTTTAGTTACTTAGTAAAAGAACATGGCTTCAAATCAGATACCGGAGAAGAAGGGAAGGAGGAAGGTATTAGGTAAGTGCCATGTTGTTCATAAGAGAAGTAAATGATCAACAGAAACTGCACTCCCCAAACAGAGGGTTTAAAGATGTTGTATAAAGGAAATAATTGGAAAAAATACAAACCTTTTTAAATATTAAAAAAAAAGGAGAGAGCAAATAAATTGGTCACACACTAAAAAACTATTAATGAGGATAATAAAACATACTAAAAAAATTAAAAGTTGAAACATTCAAATAGATATGGGTGCAAATTCCTGCTTCACTTGAAGGGCAAGTGTGAGAATTAAGTGTATATGATATGATTTCTAGTGTCCAAGATTAATAAGTTAAAAAAAAAAGGTGTGTTCAACCAAAGCAAGATCTCTAGCCTTCTGAGCCAGGGAAGGAGGACCAAGCTGGGGCTTGAATACATGACTGGCTTCAAACTTTGCTCTTTCAGTACTGTGCTATGCAAGGCAACACATACCCACTAAATCACAGGTGGCAAACACAAGGCCCGTGGGCCAAATCCCGCCCTCCACCTTGTTTTATCCAGCCTGGCACCTTGTTCCCACCTGGTGGCAGTGCCAAGCTTCTTGCTCCTAGTTAAGGAGGAGTTACATTTATACAGACCTGAGATTACATTTGGCCCTTTAAAGGCAACCACGAGGCTGATGTGGCCCCCAGTGAAAATGAGTTTGATGCCTCTGCATGAAATGGTGAACTACCGGAAGGAGAGATTGGACGGGAAAGGCTTCCTGGAAGACATGGCACTTGAAGATACGGAGAGTCCAGTTTAAGCAGAGGCAAGAAGGAGTAAAAGCAAGTCTTGTTGATGAGGAGGTGAGGGGTCTATTAGCAAGCCAGTTTTAGCTTCTGCCTGTACTGATCCTTTCCCTGAGAACAACTTACAAACTAAAAACTGATAACCAGTTCTACCACATGCATTAGTTGAGGGTATGGTTTAGGAGAGTGAGTGGCTAAAGGTGGGGCTTGCATACCACATGGGCAGGTCCCGACAGCAGGGACTCTGCTCTGATGCGTACCCCCACAGGGCTCAGCACTGTGCCTGGCCCATGCTCACTGCTGAGTGGGGTGGTTTAATAAGGTAACAACATAAACAAAGGTTTTCAAGGACTTTTCAAGCCTTCACGTGGCCACATTTGTTGATTTACTACTTGTATCATACAGGATCAGTTAGGTTATTCCGCAATAACAACTTCAAAACATCAGTAGTTTAAAGTGTTTTATTTCTTGCTCACGTGTCAAGTCTATCACAGGTTGGCAGGGAAACTGTTCATTCTAGTCACTCAAGTCCTGGGGGTCAGTGGAACAATCAACTTTTCAAATATTGTTGGTCACTGTGCCAGAGAAACAGAGCTCTGCAGGGTCTTAACAATGGCAATTAAATCTCTCACCTGCAAGTCACGCTGGCAATTTGTTGGCAGACACAGTCACGTGGCCATACCTAACTTTAAAGAGGGCCATGAAGTGTAATCCTATTATGTCACGAAAGCAGAGAGCTGGAAATACTTGGTGAGCAGTATGAATAACTATCACATTTGAAAGGTTGGTGTTGGGGCCCAATTTAGACAGATGAATAAAAAGACAAAACAGCTCACATTATTGTTCCTCTTTGTACATTTTAGGAAATGTGCACTAAGAGGCTGAGTTACTTACACTAACTTGCCATTAAACAGGGAGCTGGTATTCAAATCTTCATGTGTCTGACTCTCTAAAATCTTTGCCTAATGCCTCCCAGGCACTTAAGTATTCATGTGAAAAACCTTTGATCCTGCCTCCTCCTCATATACTTGGAGATGAGGCACCTAGTACACTCAACTTTGTCCACAGGTTTCATTTTACTGACTATCATGGGCAGAAAGTTAAATTGGGCTTTGTAAGTAACCCAGGCCAGTTTAAAAGGGAGAAAAAGCCATTCCTGAAGCCAGGGTTTCATACTTTGCTTCCACTATGTGGATATTCCCTTAAGGCTCTCTCCTTCTCTCTTCCCTCTGAAGTCTGATCCCCAAGAAACAAGCAGCAGAGGGCAGCCCCACCCAACAGCCAACAAAAGGAAAGCCTGTCTCCAGAGAGGGGGCTTCAAAGGAAGGAGGAGTTTGACCCTTATTTTCAATTTACTGACCCTTTCAAATTCTTCCCCAGGGTGTTTAGAGTTTGGTAAAATAATAATAACAACAACAACAACGACTTGGGTTTATCCTGGGAAATGTGTTCTCCTGCCCCGCACTCCAGGAAATATCCTGGATATCATGTGTTTTGAATTTATTTATTTATTTATGTTTGACTCATCAAAATTCTGTTGCACAAGAGAGTCTGGATCTGTCCAGGTGTTCTATCAAAATAAATGTCTTTTTTGCCTTTGGAAATGACTAATCATATTTTATCAAGAGTTAGCAGCCTTCTCTGTTGGAAGGACTGAATTTGACACTACACAGGTTACAGATGAGGAGAAAGAAGAGTTATTTGCCACTCCCCTCCCTCCCCAATATTTTCCAGGCAGTAAGATATCCAGAACTGTATACTAAGTGAAGGTTTTGAAATTAAAACTTTAGGAAAATGATGACTCATTAACAATATTAGAACAATTTGAGAACAAAAAAAGTAATTCCCATATCCCTGTACAATGTCGGGAGAGTGGTAGTTTAAAATGAGAGTCTAGATTTTTCAGGGACTCCCATTATTTATATGTTAGATCTTTGCCTATCCTCTCTCTCTCTCTTTTTTTTAAAAGGACTTTATTTACTTATTTTTAGAGAGAGGGGAAGGGAGGGAGAAAGAGAGGGAGAGAAACATTCCAGCCAGGGGCCTGACCCACAACCCAGGCCTGTGCCCTGATGAGAATCGCACTGGTGGCCTTTCGCTCTGGGGAGAGATGCCCAACCCACTGAGACACACCAGTCAGGGCACTCGATCTACCTTTGTATTCCCAGTTTGTCCTGCAGTGCTTCAGCATGAGTGATACTAACCCTTTGGAGGTTAATACAATGTAATCTTAAAATAACTCAGGAAACCGTTATTAGCAAAGGTTGCAGAGCAGTATGTGTGATCTCGATTTCTCTCGCTCGACTGAGTAAATCACTGAATCTATGTATGTCTTGTTAGAGTACTGAATGTTGACTGTGGTATGTAATTGGGCATTAAAAGGTGTAGACACTATGCCTCCAGGCATATGCCTCAGGTAACTGAGGCCGAATACAATCAAAGACTTCATTAAGTGGGACTTGGGTTGGTAAAAAGCTATTTTCCTCACTGGCAGGAAATTAATTATAATATTTATATAGCATTATTATATCTTTACAACATCACTGGATTACGTCTTTATTTTCATCCTTATTTTATAGATGAAATAGAGGCTCACAGAGGATCAAGATATTCTCCTTAGCAAGTGGCCGAGCTGGATGGAACTAGAAACCAGATTTTACAACACTAAATAAATGCACCTCAAGGGAAAGAGAATTTTCCATTTCCGTAAAATTAGTGAGCTCCTTTGTGGAGAGGGCCACAATATGCTTTGATTTCACTTTCAGGAGGTGAATAAAGCAAAATCCGGAGAAAGGAGGGCAAATCATTTTGCCAGATCTTTCTAACTGTACAATTCCCATCCGTCAACACTGTGTCTAGCATAGGCCTTATAAAAGACTACGAATCCCAGCAGGCCATACGGTACCTTCGGAAAGACTTCCTTTCCCAATCGGCTGTAGTTTAGACCTCCGGATCCCAGAATGCAACGCTCATCCCTGCTCCCAGAGAGCTTTCGAGCCTACAGTTCCCAGCATGCAGTGGCACCGCCCCCAATTTCTGGCCCCTCGCTGGACCCTGCTTCGGAGAGACATTTTCGATTCCAGAGGGCGAATTCTGGAGTCCCGGGCCACTTTTGGACATGTGTCTCCGGGGCAATTCTGGCCTGTTGGGCCTGTCCTGGAGAAACCTCGAAGGGATCGGTTGGGGCCTGGGCCGGGCTTCGCTCAGGCGGCGTTCGAGGCAGCCCCAACGGGGTCCTCCTGGGGCCTTCCTCCCTTTGAACGGCAGTGGCGGGCGGGCTCCCAGTCTCCTGCACCGCTCAGAGTAGGGGCCGCCATCACCATGGCCACGGTTGCGAGTCAGCCCTGCGCTGGCGGCTCGCGGGACATCTTGTGGCGCGTGAGTGCTGCGCTCAGTGTAGTGTGCGTTTGGCCGCTGTTGGGGTCGGGCTGGACTGACGGGCGCTGACCGCGCGTGCGCGCTGGGCGGGGGAGGGGCCGGCTCGAGTGTGGTGGGGAGCGCGTGGGGAAGGCACTTCTTACGGGGAGGCTCGTTGCCGGGTCGTAGGGGGGCGTTGTGAGCGGAAGCTTGTTACAGGGTGGGAAGTGTGTACTAGGGAAAGCTGGGTAAATGGTGTGTGCGTGCCGTGATGTCCTGAGTGCAGACTTGTTAGGGAGCGAAAGGGGAATTCAGAGTGGAAGCTAGTTAGAGTTGGGGGCTGACCTGCATGGGAATTGGGGCAGGGAATGGAGGAAGAGCCTATGCAGGGGTGGTGTACCTAGTAGGTGCAAATAACTTGTTTATCCCTTGGGATTAGAAGCGCGAAGAGTTGGAAAGAATGTGAATGCGAGGCTTTAGTGGAGGCGGGGGTTAGGGACAAAGTAAGCAGGACAGGTATTCTTTGTTAAGTTAGAGGAATGTGTGCGCTCTGAGACTGAGGTGAGAAGATACTCTCTTGTTGAAGTTGAATCAACAGTTCTGCGTCCATTTTGTGCAGGGCAAAGAGAAATAGGAGTAATAACCCTTTTAGGCTACCACAACGGTACAGTCGGCTACCTTGTATCCCAAGCTAAAAACTTTGGAGTCAAGTCTTACATATCATTTACCACCTATATTATCAATCACCAATGTCGTGTAGATTGTGTCTCACAAATATGGCTGCAATTATTCCCCCTTTTTTCCTTTTCCGTTGCCACTGGCTACTTTCAGACATTCATTATAATCTGTGGTTTGGGCAGTTGCGGTGGACTGCCTCCTGTCGGGGTCTTGTCCCCTCAGTCCCTCTTCATCATAGCCACGTTACATACACAAGGGTGTTTTACCTTCCAAAATATAAATTCGATGGCCACTTTCACGCTTAAAACCCTTCAGTATTCACTTTGTTCTTGTATTCACTTATTCAACTTATTCACTTATTAGAGGTAAATCTTGTGCCTCTAATACGGTAGGCACTGGTGATTCAGGCATGAAAACCATGTGTCCATTGCCCAGTAAGGAGTGTGTATCTAATCATTGTAAACAGTTACAATATACAGATGGTTCTTATAAAATGCATACAACTTTTTAGATAAAAGTTGCATTAAACCTACAGAAAGTGTAAGTTGCTGTAAAAATGCAGTTGTAAAACTTAAAAGATACCTCCTCCTTCCCCACTCCGGTTTTTTAATGTGGCACCTGACTCGACTAATACAACCATCAGTTCACTGATATTACAAGATTCTGTAGTGGTATGTAAATTAAAGTATTAATAGTAATAACCATTGAGGTTTTATATACACCTGCATGGATTATGATCAGGGTGTGAATATCAGTAATTAACATCCTGTATGAAAAGATAGGATTTGCATAACTGAAATAGTTTAACTGACTTCACGAGTGAGTGGTTTTGTTGATTTTGTTTGTTACAGGTTTTGGGCTGGAGGACAGTCGCAAGTGTTGTCTGGTCAGTGCTGCTTCTGCCCGTCTGTACCACAGTCTTTATCATCTTCAGCAGCATTGATTTATTTCATCCTGTACAGTGGCTGTCTGGTAAGCGATATTCAGTTTGGGAAAACACATGTGCAGTGTCTACTTCTTAACATAAAAATTGCATTATGTTTCAAATATATTTTCAATTATTGCTTCTATTGACATGGGAAAACATTCGCTTTGAGGTAATCTTAAGGCATTCCCTTCCTAACTTAAACCACATTTTCATTATTATTATAATAAGATCAGTAAACCCGTTAGACACTTTATTATCACATGAACAAAAAAAATCATGAGAAGAGCACGTAAATGAAAACTTAATTTTTGTTTTTCTCTTTGATAGCTTTATTGAGATTGTCTTTTTTTTTTTTAAGATTTTATTTTTTTATTTTTAGAGAGAGGGGAATGGTGGGACAAAGAGGGAAAGAAACAGCAATGTGTGGTTGCCTTTCATGCACCCCCTACTGGGGACCTGGCCTGCAACCCAGGCATGTGCCTTGACTGGGAATCAAACTGGTGACCCTTTGGTTCTCAGGCTGGCACTCAATCCACTGAGCCACACCAGTCAGGTTACGAGGACACTGTTAAAGAAAAGAGAACTTGTAACGTTAAAATTATATTTGTGATTCAAGCCCCTTTTCTGTTGTATACTGAATATGATTACATGACTGAATGATCTTTACTAATTCCTTTTTCTTGTATTTTAGATTCTTTCAATGATTTATATAGTTCCCGTGTAATCTTTTATCTCCTGCTGCTGTCAGTGGTAGTAATAATAATAAGTATTTTCAATGTGGAGTTTTATACAGGTGAGTTTTCAAATGTTAATTATCTTAAAAATAACTGAATTTATTAAGGGCAGATTCAATGCGTTTTCTGTATGAGTGTGTGTAATAGAGGCTGTGCTCTATGTCAGTTTTACAAATGCATACAGAATCATATGCTTTGAGTATCTTACCTTAAAATTTGAGTGCTAGTTTCTGTGTATGGGACGAACATGATTTTACTTATGAGATACCTGGAGTAGTCAAGTGCATGGAGATAGAACATAGACTGGTGCTTGCCTGGGGCTTCGAGGAGGCGGGTCTGGGGAATGGCTGTTTAACGGGGACAGAGTTTCAGTTGGGGAGACTGGGAGAGTGTGCTCTGATGCTTGCACAACAGTGTACGAGTACTTCTTCCACGGAACTGTACACTTGAAAATGGTTAAAATGATAAACTTTATTTTTAATTTATTGATTTTAGAGAGAGAGAGAGGAAGGGAGAGGGAGGGAAAGAGAAAGAAAAAGAAACTTTGATTCTTTTCCCACTGATTTATGAATTCATTGGTTGATTCTTGTATGTGCACTGACCAGTGATCGAACCTGCAACCTTGGTGAATTGGGACAATGCTGTAACCAACTGAGTTACCCAGTCAGGGCTAAACCAATAAACTCGAAGTATATTTTACCACAAAAAAACTTAGATCTTTTAATGGTTCATATCTTTTAATGGTTCACAGCTTGTGTTCAAGTTGTGGTTTAGCAGATGTAAATATTATAAAAATAATGCCTTTATAGGGTATGAGATTAGGACCAGGTGATTTCTAAGATTTTCCAAAAAAACTTAGAAATGTTGTGTTTTGCTTGGGAGAATCACCTGCTAGATTCCAGACCATTTCCCTCCCCCCCGCCCCTCAGCTTGCCTTTCAGATTCCTTGAGTCTCTCTTTAAGATACAGTAAGGAGTTTTTTTCTGGCACTACTTGTTTTGACTGTAACATCATTCCTCTTTTTAGCTTTTCCAAAGTTTCTTGTTAGATGTGGTATAAAATTTCAAATCTTACTCTGGATTTACAATATGTACCCTTCTCCTTTGTTTTCCTAATCTTACTACTTGTTAATGGACCTTTTTTCTGTTCAAACCATGTACAGAACTCTTTGGCTTATGGCATACGTTCTTTCACACTGCCCTTTGCAGGCTTTTCTAGTGAAGAGGGAGAGGGGATAGCAGCATCTTCCCTGAAGTGCAAAGCACCTAAGCCCTTTCCTTTCACACTTAATTTCCTACCTTCCCCCAGCCTCCCCACTCTGAGTGTATCAACAGAGGAATGCCTACCGAGATAGATTAGGGAACCCTGTTGTAGCTATTTAAATGGCCAGCATCCCTCACCTCATACCCACACTCACCACCCCCAGCTCTTGTCCAGGAAACTTTTTTGGATTATTAGGAAGGTAATAGAAATTCCCATATAAACGTTTATTTTTGTATTCAGTGTTGTCAGTATTTACCTAGTGTGTGGTTTGTTATTCACAGATGGACTATATACTGTTAATTTTCAAATGCTGAAATAGAGATAACTTGCTGGAGGGCAAGCACTGTCTTTTTAAAATTATTTATTTTTATGGCACTTAGGAGATTGCTGGGGTAGGCACCATTTGAGCTATCAAGAATTTTAAAAAGAAATGAAAGATGTTACTCATATTCTCCTTAGATTTCATCTCTCTGGATTCTTTGCTTTTTTTTTATTTTGTGTGTCCTTATATTTCATCTTTTCTCAAATTGTTTTAACTTAGAATTTTTAATTAGAATTTTTCTGTACTGTATTTTATGTTGACTCTGGGTTTCTTCCTGCCCTTTGGAGTATTTGTGCAAGGATGAGAGGGAATCATTTAGGTCCTCTGATGTCGTATGGCAGATTATAGAGTCACACTGATGTGTTCTCTTTGCAGTTGTCCCTTCCATCCCCTGCTCCAGACTGGCACTGATAGGGAAGATCCTCCATCCTCAGCAGCTCATCCACTCGTTTATTCATGCTGCGATGGGAATGCTGGTGGCTTGGTGCGCCGCGGTGATGACCAAGGGCCGATACAGTTTCCTTGTGGTTCTCTGCACTCGTACTGAGAGGTAGTAGTAATTTTTTTTCCCTAAGAAATCTTGTTTAGTTACTAAACCAAGGATGACTTGTATAGTTAACACTAGTTTATGGACATTGTTTGCTTTCTAGGCTTCTGTAAAAGGTGCTTTTCTACATACATCAAATGCTTTTGATGTTTCATGTTTTGAATTCAACAATTTTTTAGAACCAGTTGTTCTATGCACAGTCCTATATTAGCTGCTGTTGGATTTATAAGAGTGATTCACACACAGGCTATATGAACTCCTTGAGAGTTGAGAACAAGAGGGGAATTAAGCTACAGACCCAGATGGATATGATGGAGAAAAAGCAATGTGTGAGAAATAAGCGGTAATAGGAAGAAAGTGAGATGTGCAGCTAAAACCTGTGGAGAGTTCAGAAGGCAGGGAGGCGGCATAGCTCCTTAGAGCAGGTAGCATTTTTTACTTATGAATTTGTCTTTATTGAGGTATACGAGATAGGTTGGGATGGGGAATACCCCACTGGGGAAATGTCTGTTCTAACCTTCCTGGTGTACTTGCTAGAATTTTTTCTTGGAGCTGCTGCTCTTGCCACTCGAAGCTTTTTCAGTTTCACCGCTGATGGGCTTGTCCTTGTAAGAGAAAGTCCTCTTTTTCTTGGACACACTCCTGCTTCGGGATCACTAAATGGTTCGTCTCTGGGGAAAGATTCCTTCCTTTTGGGAAGACTGCCACTGCCAGCTGTTCCTTCACGATCACTACTAACCAGCTCCTCCTTGGAAAAAGATTTTTTTCCCTTTGGTTTGGAGAAAGCACAGACAGATGGGTCTTCTATTTCATTTTTCTGAGGAGCCAAGGAGGTAGCATTTATATCAGAGTTTGAAGGAAGGTTGGTATGGGAAGAATGAAGAAAAAAAAATTTAAATAATTATAACTACCCCTTCCAGTAAAATGCTTTCATTGAAATTTACACAGTTCTTGAACACATGACATTGATAAAAAATTGCAGATCATTCTGTGACTTTAAAAATCAAAAAAGAGGCCTGGCTGCTGTGGCTCAGTGGATTGAGTGCCGGCCTGAGAAGCAAAGGGTCGCCAGTTTGATTCCCAGTCAGGGCACATGCCTGGGTTGCGGGCCAGGTTCCCAGTAGGGGGCTCATGAAAGGCAACCACACTTTGCTGTTTCTCTCCTTCTCTTTCTCCCTTCCTTCCCCTCTCTCTAAAAATAAACAAAACCTTAAAAATCAAATAAGATTACTGAGATAATCTTAAGTTCCATATTTTCCACTGACTGTAAAACAATGTTCATGAGTACTACTGAATATTTGATTTCTTTTTGTGCCCAGCTACTATCATATAAGGCAGTTTCTTTTCCCCTAATGGTGATACATTTCTTTAGTGACAAGGGTCCCCATGAGGGACTGCATAGCTGTAAGAGGTAACCCAGAGAAGCTCGAGTTGTGGCACCTCTGTCAGGTGTACAATACATAGTTTATAGTTTCTCTCCGTGCAGGTGCAGTTTACCAGTTTGGAAGTAGCATTGTTTACTATGGAAGGGACATTCTCAACCTTATCAGATTTCCAGCAGACAGAGCTAAAGAGTTAACTAAAGATCAAATTCCCATGTATCAGGGAAAAGGGTTTTGTTAATCTTTTGCCCACACTTACCTAAAATAAATCGTTTGACTAGAATTTGGGGCATTTCTTAAGTAATTAAGTTAAATCTTTGTGTTAAATATTGAGCCTAAAACTGTGATATGTGTCCTGACTGTTGAATTAATAACCTTACTTTTTCTTTTCAGCTTAGATGGCCCTGCTGCACAAAGCTGCTTAAATGAGTATCACCTTTTTTTCCTACTGGCTGGAGCATTTATGGGCTATAGCTATAGCCTCCTTTATTTTATTAACAACATGAACTATCTTCCCTTTCCAATCATACAGGTAAGCTGTCATTTGAACTTTACCTTACATCAGAATTTGGCATAGTTAAAATTGCCTCGGTGTGTGTATATATAACTGGCCTCATCTGATTAATTCAAGATTTGACCAGCAAAACTTAGGACTTGAAACTTAGATCCTAAAAATGCCATTTGGAGAGGAGAGGGTTTTTTTTCATGAGACTTTAGCATATGTTTGAGAGCTGTAGCCATCTCTCCTGCTGCCACTCTCAGAATACCGCTTTGCTCCACTCTTTCCCTCCCTGCTAGGTAGTGGCAATTGCTGTGACCTAGCAGGGCTGGGGGAGGATGAGGATGGCACTCATGCAAAGTACCTCTGTGCAGCTGCCAGCTTTTTGAGACTAAGAACTTCGTGAGCTTGAGGATGTGCGAGTAAGTATGGAATATGTCAGTTACTGTCTCGAATTCTCTTCAGGACAAAGCATGATGTGTATAAATAAAATAGTTTCTGTTGGTTTGAGTGGGGCAATTCAAACTATCAGTTAGGTGTTTTAAAGTCTACTAATTGGGCAGGAGCTGTCTGGAACTCAGAACCACTTTCTCTGGCAGGGGAGAAGGAGATTGCTGGAGATTGCTCACTGTGGCGTCAAGGCTCTCCCCAGCCTATTCCCAGTTTCCTGACTGTGCTGTTACTTGCTTCATTCCCACTGGCTGGCTGAGGGCTAGGCTTTGGAGCAAACAGATTAGAACCAGCATCTTCCCACTAGAACCCAGTTTGTTGAGGAGGGAGGGGTACGTAAACAAATTAGATGACCTGAGAGCATGAAGATGAGTGTGCTGGATTAGGGTATTCTTGGTTTAACTAACCTTTTAACATGCCTACGCCCATTGCGTTCACTGGGACAATCTATGAACATGCACACCCAGCGAGGAGGTAGGGCACGCAAAACGGGGTCTGGCCCTTACCTCCCTGCAGTCTGGGAGCGTCTGGAGAAAAAGTCCTGTTTAGCAATTCTTCACGTCTCGTGAAAATGATTGAAAGCAGAGTGTCAGCTTTGCCACCTTGAAGTTTCACAAGGAGAAAGACTCCAAAATTCTGTATAGAAATATCTGTGGTAAATTATCTTTGATCCAAACATAATTAAGAATACAGAGAATGGAGAAAAGGAAATGTTAGAGACAAGTAAGGTACCCTAAAATCTGTTGCTCCTCTATGGGCCTTGGTTAGAAGTGGCCACTTATTTAATGTCACAGACGAACAGTGGTGTGGGCATAGGAGTGGTCCAGTGATTGGAAGCTCTGATAAAGCCCTGTTACTACCATGTAGGGTCATGTTTGTAAAATTTGACTACAAAATTTGACTAAATTACAGAGACTACTAAAGTTCTCTGTAATTTGTTTGGCTTCAGGTTCCGCTTTGGCAGAATGTTGATTTTTAACATTTGGCCATTCAGTATTTGGCCAAAATTTGGGGGTGTCTCTTGTAACCATGAGTGTACAGTGGTGCTTAGTCTGCCCAGTTGGGTGCTGCTCCCCAAGAGGTGATGGTTGGTGCTGCAGGGGTTTTGGTGGGTGGGTGCAGTGGAGTAAAGGAGTTAAGATTTTGGTAAGAGTCGTTGAAATGATGGCTTTTGTGCTTGGGACCATGAAGTTTGGATCCATCAAGTTTGTAAGTGTCTTTGCCTACTTGGCTAATTTGGCCTCTTCAGAAGATGAAGGGAGAAGGAGGATACCGTAGCTTCGCATTCTTTCATTGGTCCAAAGAGCATGGCACACAGTGTATGACTGTCCCTTAGGCGTTTTAAGTTGCTAAGGCAAGCAGGGTTGGTTTTCAGGAACTCGCAAGCTTGATGTGAGAGATCAAGCTCATTCCTTCTTCTGAACCTCCACAAAGTGATGTGATCACTATCACCATTTTATTCATTTTTAATAGCTAAGCTGACCAGAGAAAGTTAGACCTTAAAATTTATTATTATTATTACTGTTATTAGCATTGTCATTATCATCCCTATTTTTGGTGTTCCCTGTCATCTAGCTTCTCAGGAGTATAGTGATGTCATTTTTATTATAAACTATTCAGATACTAGAGGTAAAGTGAAAGGTCCTTGGCCACTCTGTGACCAGTCTCCATCCTTGCCTCAGAGATAGTGACTGGTTTAGTATGTATTCTTCCTGACCCCGGACTGTACATTTATGTATAAATATGTATCTGTAACATCATACATTTTGTGGAGTGAGGTTTCCATAAATAGTTTTATATCGTGCATATTATTTAGTAACTACTTTTTAATGTAAAATATAAGAAATTAGATCTTTTAAAAAATAAATTTTAACCAATTTGTACTAACCCATTAGATTTTTTTTTTGGCTTAAATTTGCCTACACTACTAAAAGCAGTTGCATTGCCCTTACAAAATTACTAATGGTAGACAGACTGGGAAAAGTGGATCATTAGCATGAAATAGAGGACAAAGAAATGTGTGTACACCAAGATGGGGTTTGGCAAGCCCTAAGCCAATGAGACTATTTGAAAGTATTAAATGAGATGAGACTGATAGAGCCTGGCACGTACTAAATATTCAGGAAGGGTAGGTCATAACCAAACCACAGAAGAAACCCAGTAGGGAATTGAAAAACACTTCAGTTTAGGAGCATGTCTCCTGAAACATCTACTTGCTTCCCTAGCCTCTGTGCCCTGTGAATAATGGTTAAAGCACACGGTGCAGTAGTACAGAATAGGACAGAAACTGTGCCGGTTTTATTGGGGGGAGAGGTCCAAGGGAAAAGGAGCCAACACCCAGGTACTGCACAGAATAGTGCAATTACACATCTTGCACTTGGAAAATGTTTGACTCAGCCAATGTACTTGAAGTTGTATGGTGAGTGACCAAGTCCTCGTATGGGCTGCTTTTTGTACAGTACTGTAGGAATCTGCAGACATAGCGTGAAGCTACGACTCCCACCTAAGTACTACGAATTTTACTGTTCTTCAGCTTCTGAAAGTCCTCAAAGAAGGATTGGCCCTAATATTATAATAAGCACAAAATAATACATATATCCTTTTACATATTATATATTCATGTATAATATATGTTCTTTTATATGTATAAGAATATCATAAGTACAAAAGACCAGAATTTGGGAAGATTATCTGTTGTTCACTAGGTTTCCTTAGATTCTTTCTAATAATTTAAAAATATTTTTTCATTAGTATTTTAGGGCCAGGGATGGGGAAAGGTCAAACAACTTGTGTTTAATAAGTATAGTTTTTTCAGGAAAAGTTTTATATTTTTCTTATTTGATTCCTTTCTTTTACATCAGTGATTTTCAGTCTTTTTCATCATCTCATGGCACACATAAACTAGTTACTAAAACTCTGCAGCACACCAAAAAATATATTTTTTGCCAACCTGACAAAAAAAAAGTATAATTTTGATTCATTCACACCAGCTGGCTATTTTTGTGTTGGCTATTGTGATTTTTTTTTTTTTTTTGCAATCTAAGTAAGGGAAAAGAGGTCAGTGCCCCTGACTAAATAGTCAGGTATTGCATGTTTTAAAAATTCTTGCGGCACACATGCTGAAAATCACTGACTTAGACTGATAGAATTGGAAGGTATCCGCTAAGGAACCACGTAGCTGGTTCAGCCTTCTCATCTCACAGATAAGCAGAGGAGACGTGACCTGCTCAGTGTTGTACTGAAACAGGAGAGCACTAGAACCGAGGTCCCGTGACTCCTAGGCTAGTGACGTCTTCACTGCCTACTATTTTTCTGAAAATAACGTAAAAAAATTTAATGTGGAGGCAATATATGTTATCTCTAAGATTGTAGGCTCTGAAGCCAGCGTACCTGGATTAGAAATCTCAGATTTGCTTATTTCTAGGTGGTAGTATTTGTTAAGTTTTTTAACCTTTCTCTGCCTCCTTGATTTTCTCATCTGTAAATTGAGGATAATGATAGAACCTCCTTCATAGAATTCTTGTGAAATTTAAATGGATTAATATATGTAAAGTGATTAGAATAGTACCTGGTACATGTTAAGTACCCAAAGAATGTTAGGTGCTATTATTATGATGATGATGATTTTCACACTTTATCTCCACAGTCCTTAGTATAGTTTGATATTGTTACTTTTCTCACTTCTGATCTATATCAATGAGATGTTACATAAATGTTCCTATTTTAACATCAGAAATAGTTGATATTTTGCTTCTACAATAGAATGAACTTTATCTTTTCTGCAATGATTGTAGTTTGTGTGTGAACTGTTACAGTTACATGCTTGCTTTAGAATGGAGTAGAACCTCTGGGTGTGTTACTTGATTCTGTTTTTCTTTTTCCACAGCAATACAAGTTCTTGCGCTTTAGGAGATCTTTGCTCTTACTAGTTAAACACAGTTGTATGGAATCACTGTTCCTGATTAGAAATTTCTGCATTGTGTATTATTTTCTTGGTAAGAATTTATGCTTTTTATAGTATGTGTATAGCTCGGAAAATGTCAGTTACCAAGTCATTTTTTATTGTTTTTGTATGTTTCCTACATTTGTATATGTGTGATTAGCCCAACTGATTCATTATTTAGACCATCAAAGAATATTAAGTTAAGGGAAAATATTGTTAAAGAAAATGTAGAATATACATACAGTGGAGTATCATTCAGCTTTAAAAAAAGAAGGAAATCCTGTCACATGCTACAACATGGCTGAATCTTGAGGACATTATACTACATGAAGTAAGCCAGTCACAAAAAGACATGGTATATGATTCCATTTATATGAGGTGTCTAGAGTAGTCCAGACTTTTAGAAACTAAAAGTAGGATCTGGTGGTTGCGGGGGGTGAGGGGAGGGAGAAAGGGACGATGTTGCTCGGTGGGTAGAGTGTCAGTGTTGCAAGATGAAAAGGCTGGAGATCTGTCGCGCAGCAAGGCACATACAGTGTATGCCCACTTAAAAATGGTTAAGATGATACAATTTTTGTTACGTGTTTTTTACCAAAAAAAAATGTGTTCTTTTAAAAAGAAAATATTGTATGCAATTTGGTCATTACTCTAAATAAACACACTCCTTTTTATGAGTTTATAACTTGGTGCCAGTACAACAGAAATACCATGTTGCTAAGGGAACCTTGTAGAATTTGTTAACATGAATTTAAATATAAAGATATAGCTTCTTTGATGTAATGAACAGTACAAGTTAGATGGAAAACATTAATTTCAGTAGTAACACATAGTAATATAACTAAAATCCAATGTTCTAAAACAATTTTCAGACTATAACTTTTTCTGACCCTATTTTTTTCTATGAGTATAACTTTACAAAATTGTTCTCATTGTGGGTAAGCCATTTTGTTGTGTACTTTTTTAGCTGTAGTTTGTATAATCCATTTGTCTACATAGTTTTCAAACGTGACATTCTAATGTTAACCGTATTAACCTACTACAAACAGCCTGGCTGTTCTCTCATACAGGCATACCTTGTTTTTTAATGTGCTCCACTTTATTGCACTTCACACATGTTGCATTTTTTTACAAAATAAAGGCAAGACCGTCCACTAGCAAACAGATTACGTCTTGCTCTATTGCAGTACTCCGGAGTACGGCAGTATCTCCGAGGCATGCCTGTAGGTGTTTCCATGGTCAGGATTTCCATGGTCAGCTGTTTCTTCCCTTTCTTTCAAATTTTATTTCCAGTGTTACCGCTTTTCATTTTTTTGTTGTACTTTGGCCTTTTTCGGCCATTTTCCTCTTTCAGTTATTCATATTTGTAACATGTTATATGATGATGTGGACTCTGGCCAGCGGGGTCCATGTGTTGTGGCTGTGACGAACAAATTCACATGGACTGCGGAAGTCCTGTGGAGAACAAGGGATGGCATGGCCCCTCTCTGAGTGAGAGAGGGCCCCGACCCCTGGGTAGGCTTTTATTGCTTTTCTGGGTACATTACATCTAGGATCGTCCTCATTTACTATGCACAGGTTCGCTTTAGGTGGTTACTCTTTACAGATAACAAAGGAGAGGAAGTTGCTAATTACTACAAAGAGAAAGGATATTTGCAAATGCAAAGGAAAAAGTGGTTGAACTGGTTGCACTCTATACTTGGGAGGTTTAGCGCAGATTTTAGGAAGTTATTTCAGATATGCAGTAAACATTTGCTGCCTCAATTCAGGGTGAGGGAGTTTTACCAAAAAGCAAGCCTCAAAATAGCCTAGGTACAATGCAGGCCTGATTCCCCACGGGAAAACCTGTTTGTGAGCTTGGGTCCTGTGTGCCGACTCATTCCCCACCAGTTTTCCGAGTCAGGGGCTGGGCTACATTCACCATGCCACGCAGAACAGTTCCCTATAATCTGGGTTTACCATGGGAGACAAGGAGGCAACACAACTCCATGCCTTGTTGTCTGTGCCTGAACTGAATAATGTGAGTGACCAGACTTTGAAAGAAGAGATGTGATTGGTCATCAATCATGGTGTACATTCATTATCTACATACTGATTTGTGTACTGAAAAGCTAGAAGTGCTGTATTGAGTTGCTGACAGTGAATATGCCATGGAAACTGAAATTTGAATTGTTGGATGACTGGTCTTAGTGAACAGACCATGGTAACTGAAATATATTGGAACTGCAAAGCAAGGATTGCCTGTAATTAGAAATTATTCTTTTTTCTTGCCCAATCCCAATCAAACAGTCTAGCATTTAAACTGAGGTCTTGGTGTCTACTTGGCTACTTGGTGTCATCAACCTCATATTTCAAAGCATGATTAAGGCCTGGCTGGTATGGCTCAGTTGGTTGGGCATCAGCCTGCCAACTGAAAGGTTGACAGTTTGATTCCTGGTCAGGGCACATGCCTGGGTTGCAGGTCCAGTCCCTAGTTGGAGTGGGTGCAGAAGGCAGCCAGTTGATGTTTCTCTCTCACATCATTGTTTCTCTCCTCCTCTTCCCTCCTTTCGCCCCTCTCTAAGCATGGCTGAGGTTTGCTTTTATAACTTTTTACACTCATAGCTTTGTATTTTTCCCCTCAGGCCATATTCCCAAAGCTTGGATTAGCACTGCTATGGACCTTCAAATAGATGAGTAAGTTCTCTATGAGATGTCTAATTATAATTCTTCTTAGATGTTTTCATTCTTTTAGATGTTTGCTTCTTTCCAGATGTTTTGGTTGGTTTAGCCTTTAGGATTTTAAAAATTGTATTCATTTTTGAATAAGCGTAGTTCACATAGTCTAAAATTCCAAAGGTATATAAAAGGGTATGTGGTGAAGATTCCTTTTGCCCTGTCTCCAGTCACCCAGTTGCTGGCCCCAGAAGTAAGCAGTAATTCATTTTTTGTTAGATATAGCTCTTACATAAAAGTAGACTTCTTGAGTTGCACGGCATGCCTCTCTCTTGTTTTTCTGCTTAGTAGTAATTCTGTGCTACATTGTGCTGGACAGCTGCAGTGCTGTGGGCATTCTTCTAATTTTGCTTGCGGGGGTATCAAAATTGAGGAGTGTCACGTGACCAGTTGAAGGTCATACGTGGCAATCAGGTGTGTTCCTGATGCACTTTGTATGTAGTTAAAGCTTTGATCTTTATTGTACAAATGTAAACTTCTTTATTAGTGTTTGTTTTTTTAATTATTTTACTGTGAGACTTTCTGTGTCATACAGCGACTGCACTAGTTTTGGGGAGTGGGAACATTGGCATATGTGGGTGTTAATGAGACATTTTGGTTTCTTCAGTGTAGATGTCAATCTCTGACTTTTAAAAATTCCTAGGTAAAATTTAATTTTGTCTTCTGCTAAATTGCTAGATGTGAAACCAAATGCATAGGTCATGTATTATGTTAGCCCAGATTTTAAACTGGGTCAAATAGAAAGAGAAAAATAGTGATAATTGATAGAAATTTAACATAACACTTTTTTCCTCCTTTCACTTAAAAAATGTTTTGTTCGTATGTGACTGGTATTCTGTCCTTAATGTATGCCAGGTCCTCGATAAATGTTTACTTAAAAGCTGAAAATAACTCCATTTATTGTGCCCACCACTCCACAAGTGAATGTCAAATACTATGCTGAGCTCTCCTAACATAAGGTGTTTTAAATCTCATGATAGCTCTAAGAGGTAGAACGAAGAGATTAGGCCTTCCGTACAGGGATGAAGAAACTGAGAGTGGCGTGGGTCAGGAAATGTATGTAATCACAACACGTATGAATGGCTGCGTCAGAGGTTCAGATCCTTTTTTACAGTACTTGTTGTGTGACTGTAGGATTATGATGACCTTGCTAATAGATCTATTCAAGGTTTTGGTAAGAGAGCCTTTGTTTACTTAGTATTCCAATAAGAGTTTCTTAACTTATTTTAAAAGTAAAGATTTTTTAGTTAATACCATATGCATTTAACTAGTAAGAAATTCTTCATAGGGTACACAGATAGAGCTAAAATGTGGTCCAGGAGAGGTGCTAGTTATGTCAAATGATTTTTAAGTATCAAACTACAAAAGCGACAATAATTAAATTTTACTCAGCCTCCAGGGGGGTTGGCTTATAGGTTTGGCATATTCTCCCTCCATAGTGAATGGCAGTGAAGATTTTGAACGCAAGAAACTGTGTGCCAGTTATTTCCGCTCTTCCCTTTAGGCTCTCTTGATGTTCCTTGTTAGAAGGTATTAGGGAAAGAACTCTATAGGGTACAAAGTAAGAGGAGTCCATTTCCATTATGCTTTACAAATAGGATTTATTTGTTTCTCAGTGTTGAGCCTCAAGTCTCTTAAATGCTTCGGTTGTGTATCACATGGTATTAAACAGTAATTTCTGCTTTCATAGGCGATTTCACAGGCCTCTTGATACTGTGAGTGGCCTCTTGAATCTCTCATTACTCTACCACGTCTGGTTATGTGGAGTCTTTCTCCTGACAACTTGGTACATCTCATGGATACTCTTCAAAATCTATGCTACAGAGGTTAGTACTGAGCTTTTTGTTCCTAAGTTTGCATTTTGGAGTACACAGACTTATTTTTAGTAGAGCACTGATCAGCATGCTATTTTGCCCAAAGCCATTTTGGTAAATTGAGTTTTGGTCTTTCTTCTG